>NC_064813.1:64212773-64361105 GCF_023721935.1 Panthera uncia | reverse complement strand
CTCCTCCTCCTTCTTCTTCCTCATCCTCCTCCTCCTTCTTCTTCCTCCTCCTCCTCCTCCTTCTTCTTCTTCTTCCTCCTCCTCCTTTCCTCCTCCTCCTCCTCCTCATAAATGTTTCTTTTTGATAGAGAGAGAGAGAGAGAGATTGAGAGCAGAGGAGGGTCACAGAGAGAAGGGGACAGAGGATCTGTAGCAGGCACCATGCTGACAGCAGAGAGTCTGATGCCAGGCTTGAACACAGGAACCATGAGATCATGACCTGAGCCAAACTCAGATGCTTAGCCGACTGACCCACCCAGGTGTCCCATCCTGTGTTTTCTCTAAGACACACAGCTGGGTTACAAAACTCCAAAGTTTAGAGATTAGTGTGGACTTGTGCTAATCTTGGGGGGGGGGGAGTCTGTTGTGCTTTTGCTGTTTGACAGTTTGCCCCAGATATCGGTTGCATGACTCTGTAGCATTTCAGAATTTATGATCAAACTCAGCAAAAATCTGGCATTAAGGTTTGCTACCCTTAGCTGGTGTCTATGTTCTTATGCCAGTGAATAGGGCAGCACATTGGTGCCTACCAGGTTTCTGTCCCCAGAAAGACTGTTCCACTTCTCCCAAATGCTTGGGAGCTGTTTCTCCCCAGGAAATACTCAGACTATGCTGACCATTTCTGGTCTCTACCCTCCTTCCTCACTGGAGCACCACCAAACCCACCACGCAGGACACTGGAGATGGTGTGGGCCTCCAAAACTTTAGACTGTACACTCTGCTCTTATAAAAACTCGCGATGGTCAAGCCCTCTTCTTTTCCCAGTCAATGGTTTTGGGGAAGGGTTCTTACTGTGAAATCTCCTGCAGGGACTTTCAACTTTCTCTCTCTCTGTCCCTCATACAGTCTCTCTGCTCTCTCCTCTCTCCATGATCAGGGCTCCCTCCCTTTGCAATACCCACAGATGTTTTGGCCCCCAAATCAACTCTTTGCAGGTTTTACCTTTCATGATGTGGTCACTTTTCTACCTCCACTTCTGCATTGTTGCTCTCTCCGTTCTCAAATCAATTCCTTGGGTATTCAAATGATTTGATATTCATCTAACTGTGTTCAGGGATGAGGCAAGCTCAGGGTTCCCCTATTAGTCTGTTGTCTTAACTCCTCCTTGACAGAGAATATAGAGTAATTGTCATAAAGATACTCTCTTGACTTGAGAAAATAGAGGAGGACCTCAATGAGACCCTCAACAAAGAGAGAGAAAACATAAAAAAGAATCAGAGAAAGAGAGCACAATACATG
The DNA here is from genome assembly GCF_023721935.1 of Panthera uncia. Classification (NCBI taxonomy): domain Eukaryota; kingdom Metazoa; phylum Chordata; class Mammalia; order Carnivora; family Felidae; genus Panthera; species Panthera uncia. The sequence goes on along the minus strand of NC_064813.1, from coordinate 64,359,827 downwards.
AAATTAAAAATACACGCATGGAATGAAGGGTAGACTATAGGAAGCAGAGGAATGGATCAGCAACCTGGAGGACAGGGTAATGAAAAGCAATCAAGCTTAATAGGAGAGAGAAAATAAAAACAAAATGAAAACAGACTTATGGAACTCAGAGATACCATTAAGCATATAACATCGGAATTATCGAAATCACAGGAGAAGAGAAAGAAACGGGGGAGGACATTTGAAGAAATAATAGCATAAATCTTCCCAAATCTGATGAAGGAGACAGAAATCAAGAATCAGAAGGCATAGAGAGCCTCCACAAAATCCACCCAAGGAGGTCCACATCAAGACACGTAGTAATGAACATGACAAAGCATCATGATAAAAGAGAATTTTAAAACCAGCAAGAGAAAAGAAGACAGTTGGATACAACAGAAACCCATAAGCTATCAGCTGATTTTTCAGCAGAAACTTTGCAGGCCAGAAGAAGTGTGATGATGTATTCAAACTGCTGAAGGAATGAGAGCTGCAAGCAAGAATACTCTATCCACCAAGGCTATCATTCAGAATAGAAATAGAGATTAAGATTTTTCCAGACAAACAAAAGTTAAAGGAATTAATGACCACAAAGCATCAGTACAAGAAATATTAAAAGGGACCGTGAGTAGAAAGGAAAGACCAAAAGTGAAGTAAGCACAAAAGCAGTAAAAATAAGGATATCCATAAAAATCAATCACAGAATTTACAAAATAAAAGGATGTAAATTATGACACCATATACTTAAAAAGTGGGGGCTGCGAGAGGGAGAGGAATAAAGAATGGGCTCAAAGTGAAGTGACCAATAAGTTCACATTGACTGCTATATACAGAGGATATTATGTAGAAACTGAATGAAAAGTATAAATCAAAAATTAGGAATAGCTATCAAAAAATAAAGAGGAAATAATCCAAGCATATCATTAAAGAGCCCAACTGATCATGAGGAAAAGAGCAAGAGGGGAAAGAAACAAAGAATACAAAAACAACCACAAAAGGAGTAAAGAAAATGGCAATAAATGCATACCAATCAGTAGATATATTGAATGTAAGTGGATTAAACGCCCTAATCCAAAGACATAGTGTGATGAGATAGATAAACAAACAAATCTTGTCTCTATGCTGCCTACAAGAGACTCATTTCAGACCTAAAGACACATGCAGATTCAAAGTGAAGGGATGGAGAAGAATTTATCTAGCAAATGGATGCGAAATGAAAGCCAGGGTAGCAATACTTATATCACACAGAATAGTCTTTAAAATAAAAACTGTACCAAGTGACAAAGAGAGACACTATATACCACTAAAGGGAACAATCCAACAAGAAACATAATAATTGTAAATATTTCTGCACCCTACATGGAGGTACCCAAATACATAAATCAGCTAGTAACAAAAATAAAGGAAGTAATCCATAGTAATACAATAATAGTAGGAGACTTTAACACCCCAATGACATTGATGGATAGACCATCCAAGCAGAAATTCAACAAAGAAGCAATGGCTTTGAATGACACCTTGGATCTGATAGATCTAAATGATATATTCAGAACATTCCATCCTAAAACAGCAGAATACACAACTCTTTAAGTGCACCTGGAAGATTATCCAGAATATATTATATATTAGGCAACAAAACAAGTCTCAATAAATTGAAAAAGATCAAAATCATACCAAGCATCTTTTTCTGACATAAACAATATGAAACTACACATGAAACTCAAGAAAAAATCTGGAAAAAGCGTAAAATACATGGAGGTTAAATAACATGCTACTAAAGAATGAATGGGTCAAACAAGAAATCAAAGAGGAAATAAAGAAAATACATGGAGACAAAGGAAAATGAAAACACAATGGCCCAAAAGTTTGAAATGCAGCAAAGGCAGTTCTAAGAGGGACGTTTATAGCAATACATGGCTCTTTAAAGAAGCAAGATAATTATTTAAAAATATTTTTTTAAATGTTTTATTTATTTTTGACAGAGGGAGAGAGACAGAGCATGAGCAGGGAGGGGCAGAGAGAGAGGGAAACACAGAATCCGAAGCAGGCTCCAGGCTCCAAGCTGTCAGCACAGAGCTGGACACAGGGCTTGAATTCACAGATCACGAGATCATGACCTGAGCCAAAGTTGGATGCTCAACAGACTGAGCCACCCAGGCACCCCAGAAACAAGATAATTATTAAAGAAACAACCTAACCATACAACTAAAGGAGCTAGGAAAAGGAGAAATAAAAACAAAAAGCAGTGGAAGAAAGGAAAAAGATAAAGATTAGAACAGAAATAATGATATGGAAAAAAAAAACCACAGAAGACAGTTCAATGAAACCAGGAGGTGGTCCTTTAAAAGATCAAAAATTGATAAAAATGTAGCCAGATTCATTAAAAAAAGAGCAAGCAATAGAGCAAACTCAAACAAAATCAGAAATGAAGAGGGGAAACAATAAGTGACACCACTGAAATACAAGGGATTTTAAGAGAATTTTATGAAAAATTATAGGCCTCCAACTGGACAACCTATAAGTAATGGATAGATTCCTAGAAACATATAATTGCCAAAATGAAGTGGGAATAAATAAAAAATTTGAGCAGACCAATTACCAGCAATGAAATTGAATCAGCAGGGAGAAAATTCTGAACAAACAAAAGTCCACGACAGCTTCACAAGAAAATTCTACCAAATATTTAAAGAAATAATATCTATTCTTCTCAACTATTCCACAATATAGGAGAGGACGGAAAGCTTCCAAATTCATTCCATGAAGCCAGCATTATCCTGATACAAAAAGCAGTCAAAGACACTACAAAAAGAGAGAACTACAGGCCAACACTTCTGATGAACAAAGATCCAAAATCCATCACAAAATATTAGCAAACCAAATCCAACAATATATTAAAAATTCATTCCTCATGATGACGTGGAATTTATTCTTGCTGTACAAGTGTCATTCAGTATTCACTAATGAATCAACACGATATATGACATCATGAGAAAGGATAAAAACTATATGACCATTTCAGAAAATGCAGAAAAAGCATCTGACGCAGTACAACATCTATTGATGATAAAATCCTTCAACAACATAGATGTAGATGTAACATAACTCAACATAATAACGATCGTATGTAACATACCCACAGCTAACATCATACTTAATGGTGAAAAATTGAGAGCATTTCCCCTAAAGTCAGGAAGAAGATAAGGATGTCCGCTAACCACTGTCACCACTTTCATTCAACATAATAGTGGAAGTGTCAGCCACAGCAATCATACAAGAGAAAGACTAAAAGGCATCCAAATGGGCCAAGAAGAAAAATATTCACGATTTGCAGATGACACAATACTATATATATAGAAACCCTAAAGACGCCTCCCCCAAAACAACAAGAACCAATACACGAATTCAGTAAGGTCACAGGATACAAAATCAGTATGGAGAAGTCCTTTGCATTTCTATACAAAAATAATGAAGCAGCAGAAAGAGAAATTAAGCAAACCATTCCATTTACAGTTGCACCAAAAATAATAACATATCTAGAAATACACTTAGCCAAAGAGGTGAAAGACCTGTACTCTGAAAACTATAACACATTGATGAAACAATTGAAGGTAACACAAAGAAAGGGAAAGATATTCCAGGCTCATGGAATGGAAAAACAAATATTGGGAACATGGATATATTACCCAAAGTGATCTACAGATTTAGTGCAATGAGTCTCAAAATACCAATAGCATTTTTCACAAAACTAAAACAAGCAATCATAAAATTTTATGCCACCACCAAAGACTCTGTATGGCCAAAGCAATCATGAGAGAAAAAGGAAAAAAAAAACCAAAAAACCAAAGCTGGAGATATCCCAATTCCAGATATCAAGTTATCCTACAAAGCTGTAATCAAAACAGTATGGTATTGGGACAAAAGTAGACACAGAGATCAATGGAAGAGACTAGAAAGCCCAGAAATAAACCAACAATCTTATGGTCAATTAATCTTTGACAAAGAAAGCAAGAATATGCAATAGGAAAAAGAAAGTCTCTTTAACAAATGGTGTTGGGAAAATGGGACAGCCACATGTAAAAGATAGAAACTAGACCACTTTCTTATACCATACTGTAAGACTTGAAATCATACACATCCTAGGAAAATCCAGGCAGTAATGTCTCTGACATTATACACAGAAACTTATTTCTAACTTATTATGTCTCTGGAAGCGGGGGAAACAAAAAAAAAAAATAAGCTATGGAAACTACATCAAGATAAAAAGCTTCTGCACAGCAAAGGAAGCAATCAACAAAACTAAAAGGCAGCCTATGGAATGGGAGAAGGTATTAACAAATAACATGTTTGATAAAGGATTGGTATCCAAAATATATCATGAACTTGTACAACTCAACAGCAAAAGGACAAATAATCAGAAGATATGAATAGAAGTTTCTCTGAAGAAGGAATCCAGATGGCCAACAGACATTTGAAAATATGCTCCACATCACTGATCACCAGGGAAATGCAAATCAAAACCACAATGAGATGTCACCTCACACCAGTAGTCATAGATGTTTCAGTGTCCTGTGGTCTCACTGATGGCAACTGATTCTCCCCTAAAATAATGGTGAATTGGTGGTTGTTGATACTGTTACACAGGCAATCATGGCGAAATTTGGAAAAGCGAATAGAGTAAGTGTTAAAAGAAACCCATGGGCTCAAAATGGTGCCTTGGGCAGGCCAACTCCCCAAACCTTGTTTCACCTAACCTAAGTGCAGTCCAACCTCCCCCAGAAATGTAAGTCTTCCCCCGTCAGTGAGGAATTCTCTGTTCATCACAAGTGAGGTCCTCTCTCACATGGACCCTCTCTATCCCCCAAGAAGGCGAGATTATTTGCATGATTAGACTCCTGTCCCCCCAGTTAAGGGAAGGTGACCTTCAAATCAAGCTGCTTCATTTTGTATTTGAACACAGACAGTGAGAAGTCAGAGATGTGAATGGGTTGCAGAAGGGGTAAGAGAGGCAAGGGAGTCCATGGGCAGTGACCCAAGGGCACGAGGGACAGGGTAACAGCAGGGTCCAGGGTTGGGTGCTGGGGAGTCGTGTGTCTTCATGGGTTACTGTCTGGATGAGGAGAAAAGGCACGAGAGGTAGGGTCCCTTTTCCATGCCACACGAGACTTGTTCCCCAGCCTGAACAGGGCCTGAATCAGGGCCTCAGGGAGCACGACGGAGGCTGGTGACAGGGAGAAGCTGGAAGCCGAGAGGAGGGTCAGACCCGGAGGGGAAGTGAGAGTCTGAGTAGGTGTCCAGGGTTGAGGGTGGAGTCCATCTGCATTGTCGGGGAGACTCAGGGCAGGCGTGTGTGTTGAGAAGGAAGTCAGAAGAGAGGGGCTGTGTGTGGGGAGGTTTGTGAGAACAGACGCCAAAGACCCACTTTCGGAGAGAAAGAAAGAACATCTGCACATAAGATGCTGTTGTTGCAACTGGTGTTGCTCACGGTTCTTGTCCCAGGTGGTGACACTGACGATGGTGAGGACTCTGGGCACGCCCTGTGGGAGCACAAGCATGCACGCTTACATATGCATACCTGTGTGTGCTCATGTGAGTCATGTGTGTTTGCGTGTGTGCACATGTGTGTCTGCATGGGTACACGAGTTTGTGATGTGTGTACCTGTGCTTGTGCGTCTGCATGCAAGTGTTAGCAGGTATGAGCATGTGCATATAGGTGCCTGTTTGCATGTCTCTGTGTGTGTCCGTACGGCTCTTTGTATACATGTCTATGTTTGTGCATACACATGCAACTCTGAGTGTGTGTGTACATATGTGCATTTATCTGTGTGTGTGTGTGCGTGTGTGCACTTGTGGTGTGGGTTCCCAAGCACATTCCTGGGGAGTGAGGGATGTCAGCCTTGTTTGTTCCTGAACATCCGTGATCCCATTTCTGAAGGATGGGGATGAAGCTTGGGGCTCCGGGGCAGCACATGTCTCCTGAGAGAATTACGGCTCCCTGTCCTCTAGATTTTCGGGCCCCTCCCTGGCAACTTTCTTTGGCATTCTCTCTCCTTCCCAATGTCTATCTGTTCTTCTGGCACAGACTTCCAAGAGCCAATCTCTTTTCGAACCATCCTGGCAACATCCTTTTGCAACCGTTCCTGGACACAGAATCAGGGCTCGGCTTGGCTGGATGAACTGCAGACTCGTGGCTGGGCCAGCAAGACGGGCGCTTTCATTTTTCTGTGGCCGTGGTCCAGGGGCAACTTCAGCAATGAGGAGCTAATGGAACAAGAAAAGTCATTTCACACATTCTCCACGAGATTTCCTCTGATATTTCAGGAGCATGCCAGTCAATGGCAGCTTGAATGTGAGCTCGGGTCCCTCAGGACACGTGGGATGGAGGTGGCCTGTGTGTGTCACCATGAATTCCTTCTTCCTCCAGGAAAGAGCCTCCCCTGGCTGCTGAACCTCTCGACTCCCCATCATAAAACGGAATCACACCCCTGTGTTCAGGAGGCAGAAGCCAGACCCCGAACTTGAAAAGCTTCACGCCTTCTGCTATTTCCCCTCCTCTCCTTGACACCAGGCTGTGTTCTCCTGTCTCGCACCAGAGTCTCCCATGACCACCCCATTCCCTGGCCTCCAGCCAGAGACTCTCCTCTTCCTCACTCTGTGACTGATCCTTGAAATGTGCTTTTCTCCCCATTCAGTCCCATCAGAGACATTTGTCTGTCTACGTGTTCCCTCTGCCCGCTGCCTTCCCCTCACCCTTGACGATTTCATCACAGCTCCCCTGTGGAGCCCTTCCTTGTTCTCTGCCCACATCCTTCCTGCTTCTCCTCCAGCATGTGCTCCTTTCTCAGTAATTTACCTTTCTTCTGCCTCCAGCGACCACCACTTCCCCTCTGTCTGAGTCTCCACTCAAACCAAACTTTGTTCCATTCTGTCCAAAGCCCTCAACTTCTCCTCTGCTTCCTCTGTCCTTTGCTTCCACTCATCTCCTTTCATCTGTTTCCCTCTCCATTTCCTGTAACTCACATTCTCTCTTCCCAGATCCCTTTCAGGTACAGCTGGCAGGAGGCTGCGATTCTCACTTTGGAGGAGCATCAACAGGCTTCATGCAGATTGCGTATAAAGGGTCAGATCTCGTGAGCTTCCAGAACACGTCATGGTGGCCATCTCCAAAGGGAGGAAGGAAGGAGAGCTCAGCAGGTCTCCAAACTATTCAATCAGTACCATGTGGTCAACTCACGAATACAAGCAAATATTAATGACATCTGCCCCCGTTTCCTCTTGGGTCTTCTTGAGGCAGGGAAGGCAGACCTTCAACGACAAGGTCAGTCCTGCTCCCTCTCTCCAAGCATTATCTCTCCGTGCACTCATAAATTTGCATCATATTCTCAAATTTGGTGGAGTAGGGGCCAAGAGAGTCAGGGGATGATGGTGACAGGTTCCTAGAGGTGGAAAGATGTGTATTTCTAATGTGATGTGAAGACGTACCCTCTCAGTCTGAGAATGCCTGTCCTGTCTCCGCAGTGAGGCCCGAGGCCTGGCTGTCCACTGGCCCCAGTCCGGGTCCTGGCCGTCTGCTCCTCGTGTGCCACGTCTCTGGCTTCTACCCAAAGCCAGTGTGGGTGACGTGGATGCGGGGTGACCAGGAGCAACAGGGCACCCGGCGAGGCGACCTCTTGCCCCATGCTGACGGGACATGGTATCTTCAGACATCCTTGGACGTGGAAGCCAGAGAGGCAGCTGGCCTGTCTTGCCGAGTGAGACACAGCAGTCTAGGAGGCCAGGACGTGGTCCTCTACTGGGGTGAGAAAGGGTAGGGGTCCAGCTGGGAAAGGGGGTGGGTGGTCCTGAAGCAGAGCAGGAGAGTGAGAGGAAACATTTGGGATTCTCGGGACTGCAGATCATAAAGGACATAAAATTAATAATGCAAGAAATGGAGAGCTGAAGGTGAGGATCCTACAGACGTGGGAGGAAGCAGAGTGTTTGGTGAAGTGTCCACCTCTGAGCAGGGATGGGAAACGAGACGGAGGAAGGGTGGTTGGTGAGGCAGAGGGTGACGGGAGCAAAAAGGACCAGGAAGGTGCAGTCGAACCCAAGATGGATGGGAATTGACACCGTCTGCACCAAACCCACAGAGCAGCACCACCCGGTGGGCTTGGTCTTCCTGGTGGTGGTCGTGCCCCTGGTGCTTCTGGCAGGTCTTGTGTTCTGGCTCTGGAAGCGTCGGTAAGTCTGGAACCACCTTCCTGCTCTTTCCCATGCGTCTCCTTACCTTCCTCTCTGTCCTCAGCCCTCTTCCTCCCCGTGCCCCTCTCCCTGCCGTCCTCACCTACACCCGCTGCAGAGCAATTTCCAATTTGATCTTCCCAGGAAAACACACTGGAGACATCGGTTCACTGGCCTCCCTTTAGAGCAAGATGCCGGCAGCCCAGGAGTCAGGACATACTTAAACCCAGCTCAGTGGTGATGGATTTGCAAGTCTCTGTGTGCAACTTTTGTCTTTTCTCTCTGCTCGATGATGGGTTGTCAAGATGAGTTAAGTGTAACTTAGCAGGATTTCTTGTTCTGACCTGATTCTGGGGCTTAAATCTCTAATTTATCTCAGAGTAAAATGAAGTCAGAGTACCTCCATGGGTCACAGGCATCTGTGTCACTTCCTCCAGGGAGCCTTCCCTGATCCACAAGAGGAAGCGGTCTCTGCCTGGTGTGAATTTCCGTCACTCTAACCTGCACTGTGGATAATCTGCGCCTCACTTCCCATCCTTTTTGCCCCAGATTTACATCCTTTTTCCCTTCCAATTCCTAGGTCTCTTGAGTGCAAAGCCCGTGTCTTGCTAATATTTGTATCCTTGGCAAGGAATCTCACCTGCAGGGCATATGTCCTCAATAAAAGTCTGTTGAATTGATGCCAATTTCATAGTTTTTTCTTCTTTCGCCTCCTGTCATGTGTGTAGTAGTTGAGATGTTTGATGTTCTTCTTGTTAAAAGTCTTCTCTCACTTTGCCTGGAGACTTGACACTCTCATTGTTCCTTGGGAACATCTGTGAGCCTCTGAGGAAAACACAGTTTTGTTTGTGAACAGTCTTATTGTTTAAATACAGACACCTGTTGGAGTGGACCTGTTGTGGATAAAAGGAGGAGGGCAGATGCAGGTCCTGGTTGTTTGAGGCCCTCAGGACAGCAGCAGAGATGTCACCCTGGGGCTTGTTGGCAATATAGGGGCTTGGCCTCAACTGAGGTTCACTGCATCACAATTTGCATTTTAGCAAAACCAGCAGGGGATTCACAGGTGCATAAATGTGGTGCCTGAGAGGTAGCAGTGTGAGTGCGTCCCTGGAGGGAAACGAGTGGGTCCAGAAAAGCCAGGAAGAGTGTTGTGCTCGGGAATGAACGGGGTCTGGCAGGGAGAGGGCATATAGAGCATCCTCACATTCATGGCTGCTGTGTCACAGTCCCTGAGGACACAGAGTCAGCCACAGTGAGCCGTTGCTCCTGGAGTTAATAGAGGGCTGGGATCATGGGAGCCTCTGCCTGCAACACTTGCCCACTGATGAATACACAGCCTTGTTTCCTGTGTGTTTTTGATTAAAGACACCTTATTTTACACACACACATACACACACACACACACTTCCAAATAATTTATTGTATGTTGTATTTCCCTATCCTGAAATACCAGCTCAGAACTGTGACATTTCCAGGCCTGGTTACTTTGATCCCCAGTGTCTTTGGCTTTCAACTTCACAACTGTGCCACCCATGATGCCTTTAGAAACAGCTAGAAATCATCATCATCATCTCATGAATCCTCATATTGAGCTCTTTCCCCCTCTTTTCCGTGGCATCATCATAACATCCTAGATGTTACTTTAACATTTTCTTAGGTGGCTCCAAATAGACATCAAGAATTTCCTTTTCCTGGATTTACCGCATTGTTGATTCATTACCACTGAACTCAAAGGCACACGACTCTGCATCACGAGCCTGAGCAGGACCTACCTGCACCGTAGTTTTGTCAGTGAGGCTCATCTCACTTTCTTGTGCTTAGGAACACCTGTCAGCCCTGCGGCTCTGGGCTTCAGGGCCTTTTGAAACACTGAAATCACCAGGAAAGTGCATGTAAATGCAGAAAATGTGGCACCAAATAGACCCTGAAAAGGACACGTGTTTACAGTGTGGGACTTACCATGGAAATGCAGAGCAGCAACTCGTTCAGCCTCACAGGACACATGCGATGGGTGACGCACGTCAGAGCACTCGCCCTGCCATCATGAACAGCAGTGAGCTGGAGGGTCTGGGGGTTACAAATCAATGTCACTAGGTGTGTCCATTAGCACAGACATCCTCTGTGGATAATTGATTATTTCAATGGCAGTGCTAGTGGAGATGTCCATGGTTAGATTTCAGTTACTCAATTTTTTTTTTAATTTTTCATTTTAATACATTTTACTTTTTTTAATTAAAAAATTTTTTTATTTGATTTATTTTTTTAATTTACATCCCAGTTAGTTAGCACATGGTGCAATAATGATTTCAGGAGTAAATTCCTTAATGTTCCTTATCCATTTTGCCCATCCCCCACCCACAACCCCCCCATCAACCCTCTTTTTATTCTCTGTATTTAACAGTCTCTTACGTTTTGTCCCCTTCCCTGTTTTTATATTATTTTTGTTTCCCTTCCCTTCAGTTCATCTGTTTTGTCTCTTAAAGTCCTCATATGAGTGAAGTCATATGGTATTTGTCTTTCTCTGACTAATTTCACTTAGCATAATATCCCCTAGTTCCATCCACATAGTTGTGAATGGCAAGATTTCATTCTTTTTGATTGCTGAGTCATAGTCCATTGTATATATACACCACATCTTCTTTATTCATTCATCCATCAATGGACATTTGGCCTCTTTCCATACTTTGGCTGTTGTTGATAGCACTCCTGTAAACATTGTGGTGCATGTGCCCCTTCGAAACAGCCCACCTGTATCCCTTGGATAAATGCCTAGTAGTGTAATTGCTGGGTTGTAGGGCAGTTGTATTTTTAATTTTTTGCAGAACCTCCATACTGTTTTCCAGAGTGGCTGCACCAGCTTGCATTCCCACCAACAATGCAAAAGAGATCCTCTTTCTCTGCATCCTTGCCAAAATCTGTTGTTGCCTGAGTTGTTAATGTTAGCCATTCTGACTGGTGTGAGGTGGTAACTCACTGTGGTTTTGATTTGTATTTCCCTGATGATGAGTGATATCGAGCATATTTTCATGTGTCGGTTGGCCATCTGGATGTCTTCCTTGGAGAAGTGTCTATTCATGTCTTTTGCCCATTTCTTCAATGGATTATTTGGTTTTTGGGTGTTGAGTTTGATAAGTTCTTTGATTTTGGATCCTAACCCTTTATCTGATATGTCATTTGCAAATATCTTCTCCCATTTCATTGCTTGCCTTTTAGTTTTGCTGATTGTTTCCTTTGCTGTGCAGAAGCTTTTTATTTTGATGAGCTCCAAAAAGTTCATTTTTGCTTCTGTTTCCCTTGCCTCCGGAGACGTGTTGAGTAAGAAGTTGCTGCAGCCGAGGTCAGAGAGGTTTTCGCCTGCTTTCTTCTCTAGTATTTTGATGGCTTCCTATTTTACATTTAGGTGTTTCATCCATCTTGAGTTTATTTTTTTGTGTGGAGTAAGAAAGTGGTTCAGGTTCATTTTTCTGCATGTCACTATACAGTCTTCCCAGCACTTCAGCCTCTTGCTGAAGAGACTGTCTTTATTCCATTGAATATTCCTCCCTGCTTTGTCAAAGATTAATTGGCCATCCGTTTGTGGGTCCATTTCTGGGTACTGGGTTCTGTTCCATTGATCTGAGTGTCTGTTCTTGTGCCAGTACCATACTGTCTTGATATTACGGCTTTATAATACAGCCTAAAGTCTGGGATTGTGATGCCTCCTGCTTTGGTTTTCTTTTACAAGATTGCTTTGGCTATTAGGGGTCTTTTCTTGTTCCATACGAATTTTAGAATTGTTTGTTCTAGCTCTGCGAAGAGTGCTGGTGTTATTTTGATAGGTATTGCATTGAATATGTAGATTGCTTTGGATAGTATTTACATTTTTATAATATTTGTTCTTCCTATCCAGGAGCATGGAATCTTTTCCCATTTTTTTTTGTGTCTTCTTCAATTTCTTTCATAAGCTGTCTATAGTTTTCAGTACATAGATTTGTCACCTCTTTGGTTAGATTCATTCCTAGGTATTTTATGGTTTCTGGTGCAATTGTAAATGGGATCGATTCCTTGATTTCTCTTTCTGTTGCTTCATTATTGATGTATAAGAATGCAACCGATTTCTGTGCATTGATTTGATATATTGCCACTTTGCTAAATTCATGGATCAGTTCTAGCAGTTTTTTGGTGGAATCTTTTGGGTTTTCCATATAGAGTATAGTATTATGTCATCTGTGAAGAGTGAAAGTTTGACTTCCTCCTGGCCGATTTTGATGCCTTTTATTTCCTTGTGTTGTCTGATTGCTGAGGCTAAGACTTCCAATAGTATGTTGAATAACAGTGGCAAGAGTAAACATCCCTGTCTTGTTCCTGACCTTAGGGGGAAAGCTCTCAGTTTTTCCCCATTGAGGATGATATATGGGTCTTTCATATATGGCTTTTACGATCTCGAGGTATGATCCTTCTATCCCTACTTTCTTAAGAGTTTTTATCAAGAAAGGATGCTGTATTTTGTCCAATGCTTTCTCTGCATCTATTGAGAGGATTATGTGGTTCTTGTTCTTCTTTTTACTGATGCGATAAACCACATTGATTGTTTTGTGGATATTGAACCAGCCCTGCATCCCAGGTATAAATCCCACTTGGTCGTGGTGAATAATTTTTTTTAATGTATTGTTGGATCCCGTTGGCTAATATCTTGCCATGGATTTTTGTATCCATGTTCATCGGGGAAATTGGTGTATATTTCTCCTTTTTTGTGGGGTCTCTGGTTTCAGAATCAAGGTAATGCTGAATTCATAGAAAGAGTTTGGAAGTTTTCCTTCCATTTCTATTTTTTGGAATAGCTTCAAGAGAATAGGTATTAACTCTTCCTTAAATGTTTGGTAGAATTCCCCTGGAAAGCCATCCGGCCCTGGACTCTTGTTTTTTTGGCAGATTTTGGATTACTAATTCTATTTCCTTACTGGTTATGGGTCTGTTCAAATTTTCTATTTCTTCCTATTTCAGTTTTGGTAGTTTATATATTTCTAGGAATTTGTCTATTTCTTCCAGATTGCCCATTTTATTGGCATATAGTTGTTCAAAATATTCTTTTATTACTGTTTTAGTTTCTGCTGTGTTGGTTGTGATCTCTCCTCTTTCATTCTTGATTTCATTGATTTGGGTCCTTTCCTTTTTCTTTTTGATCAGACTGGTCAGTGGTTTATCTATTCTGTTAATTCTTTCAAAGAACCAGCTTCTGGTTTCATTGATCTGTTCTACTGTTTTGTTGTTGTTCTTGTTGTGTTGTTTTGTTTTTGTTTTTTTGTGGTTTTTTTTGTTTGTTTTTTGGTTTCAATAGTGTTGATTTCTGCTCTAATCTTTATTATTTCCTGTCTTCTGCTGGTTTTGGGTTTTATTTGCCGTTCTTTTTCCAGCTCTTAAAGGTGTAAGGTTAGATTGTGTATCTGAGACCTTTCTTCCTTCTTTATGAAGGCCTGGATTGCTATATACTTCCATCTTATGGCAGCCTTTGCTGTGTCCTAGAGGTTTTGGGCTGTGGTGTTATCATTTTCATTGGCTTCTATGTACTTTTTAATTTCCTCTTTAACTTCTTGGTTAGCCTATTCATTCTTCAGTAGAATGTTCTTTAGTCTCCAAGTATTTGCTATCTTTCCAAATGTTTTCTTATGGTTGATTTTGAGTTTCATAGTGTTGTGGTCTGAAAATATGCATGGTATAATCTTGATCTCTTTGTACTTGTTGAGGCCTGATTTGTGTCCCAGTATGTGATCTACTCTAGAGAATGTTCCATGTGCACTGGAGAAGAATGCATATTCTGTTGCTTTAGGATGAAATGTTCTGAATATATCTGTTATGTCCATCTGGTCCAGTGTGTCATTCAAAGCCATTGTTTCCTTGTTGATTTTCTGTTTAGATGATCTGTCCATTGCTTTAAGTGGGGTTTTGAAGTCCCCTACTTTTATGGTATTATTATCAATGAGTTTCTTTATGTTTATAATTAATTGATTTATATATTTGGGGGCTAACACATTTGGTACATAAATGTTTACAATTGTTAGGTCTTCCTGGAGGATAGTCCCCTTAATTATGATATAATGCCCTTCTTAACCTCTTGTTACAGTCTTTATTTTGAAGTCTAGATTGTCTGATATAAGTATGGCTACTCTGGCTTTCTTTTGACAATAATTAGCAGGATAGATTGTTCTCCATCCCCTTACTTTCAATCTGAAGGTGTCTTTAGGTCTAAAGTGGGTCTCTTGTAAACAGCATATAGATGGATCATGTTTTCTTATCCATTCTGTTACTATGTGTTTTTTTATTGGAGCATTTAGTCCAATGACGTTTAGAGCGAGTACTGAAAGATATGAGTTTATTGCCATTATGTTTCTTGTTGTAGAGTTCGAGTTTCTGGTGGTGTTTTCTGTCCCTTTCTAGTCTTTGTTGCTTTTGGTCTTTTATTCCCCCTGTCTTTTCTCCTCTCAGAGAGGAGAGTCTTTTATTCCCCCTGTCTTTTCTCCTCTCCTCTCAAATTTGGCACATTGAATATATCCTGCCACTCCTTTCTGGCCTGCCAAGTTTCTGTAGATAGGTCTGCTGCAAACCTGATCTGTCTTACCTTGTAGGTTAAGGACCTTTTTCCCTTGCTGCTTTCATGATTCTTTCCTTGCTTGAGTATTTTGTGAATTTGACTATGATGTTCTTTGTTGATGGTTGGTTTTTGTTGAATCTAATGGGGGTCCTCTGTGCTTCCTGGATTTTGATCTCTGTGTCTTTCCCCAGGTTAGGAAAGTTTTCCACTCTTATTTGCTCACATAACCCTTCTAACCCCTTTTCCCTCTCTTCATCTTCTGGGACCCCTATGATTCTATTGCTCCTTTTAATGAGTCACTGATTTCTCTAATTATTAAATAATGCTCCTTTGTCTTAGGCTCCCTCTTTTTTTTGTCTTCATTATTCTCCACAAGTTTGTCCTCTATATCACTGATTCTCTGTTCTGCCTCATCCATCCTTGCATCTGTGGCATCCATTTGAGATTGCAGCTCAGTTATAGCATTTTTATTTCATTCTGACTGGTTTTTACTTCTTTTATCTCCACAGTGAGGGATTCTAATTTATTTTTGGCCCAAGCTAGTATTCTTATTATCGTGATTCTAAATTCAGGTTCAGACATCTTGCTTGTATCTGTGTTGATTAAGTCCCTGGCTGTCACTTCTTCCTGTTCTTTCTTTTGGAGTGAATTCCTTTGTTTCATCATTTTGAAGGGAGGAAAGGAATTGATAAGGTAAAAAAAAAATAAAATTAAAAAATTAAAAACAACACACACACACAAATCAAATAAATGATGCTAGATTCTAGGTGTGTTTTGGTCTGGTTAATGAAACTAGTTTGATAGATTAGAGAAAAAGGGGAAAAAAAGGAAAACCTTTGAAAATTTGAGAAAATGAATACAATGAAATAGAATAACATGAAATGATGGAAGTAAGATGGAATATAAAAATTTTACAAAAAAGTAAAAAATATAGTAGAAAAAATAAAGAAAAATATTTTTAATAAAAATTGAAAATAAAAATAGATTTTCCTCTTTCTGTATTCAAGAAAAAGAAAAGAAATGAAAAAGAATACAAAAGAAAGAAAATTGAATAAATGGACCAGTGAACAGACTGAAATACGATTGAAATTATATCAGTTTCCCCTAGAAGTCAAACTATGAAGCACTTTATAGTCCATAGACTAAGCAAGCAGAGAGGTTTCTGGTGTTCCTGAAGAGCACCCACTTGGGTGGGGCTTAGTGTATCAGCTGTGTTTTTCACTAGATGTCACTGCTTAGCTTACTGGGGTGGATTGTTGTGGTGCTTGTAGGTGTGTATGTGCATGCGCAGAAGGGGTGAAAATGGAGTCACCCAGCTACCCAGTGCTCTCCCCTACTAGCAATCTTGCTCCTGTCCTTTGTCTCTGGTTTCCATCCACTCCCTGCTTTTACACTGTCTGTGACCAAGCCATTAGTTTACCAGGTGGCACTTCTCTCCTGAGTTTTATCTCAGATGTGGCTGTGTTTCCCCACCCCTCACTTCTGAGGGACTGCAGCTTTGACCCATTCAGATCGTCTACAGGAGGGTCTCACCAAGCAATGACTGGGTGCCGGCCATGCCCAGGAACATTTGTGGGATGGTGCTGCTGTTGATGCCCAGAGACTGCAGCTGGGCACCAGCCCACCCCAGAAAAAGTTCACACGATAGTACAGCAGCAGCATTTCAGAGATTATGGAAAATCACAACACACATCTGGCACCAGGCTTCACCCTTAATGACCTTGTTCCAGCACCAGTGAATGTGGTTGTTCTCTGGGGTCTGCTGGGACTGGGTGGCCACACAACCTCTACCAAATGTCCTTTCAGCAGTGGAACCACTTCTCCCCATGTGGCCCAAGAACCTTCCAGACCCCACTCTGCTCCTGGAGATTTGCCCTTCCCACCAGAGCACTGCCAGGTATTGAGCTGAAGAGTTTCAGACTCTGAGATCTCCCTGTTTACAGAGTGTTAATGGAATTTAAACCCTCTCCTTTCTACTTTCTCACTTTTTAGTTCAGTCCCTGCGACTGTTTCCACTTTTCCACTTTCCCTCCAGCTGCTTTTGGTGGGGCGCTTTTCCCAAAATCTCCCTCTATCTCCGTCTTCTCTCCTCAAGCAAAAATAGCTCCCTGCCCTCCATGGCTTCTCTCTTCCCCAGTTCACCTCTCCGCGCCGTGAGTTCTGTGGTGCAGGGTGCAGATTGTTGCGTTGATCCTCAAATCAGTTTTCTAGGTGTGCAGGATGGTTTAGTGTTGATCTGGCTGTATTTCATGGATGTGAGATGCAAAAAAACTTCCATGCTGTTCTGCCATCTTGGCTCCTCCTCCAGTTGGTTCTTTGCAGCATTCTATGATCAGTAGATCTGGTATGTGAGACAAGTTTGTGCTGGTCTTCTGGGATTGGACCGGTTTTGCTGATTCTCTGGAGGACTTGCCCTAGTGGAGATGTACCTGCAGGGTGCAGTGGAGGGGGCTTGGTGTAAGAGGCTCCAACCTCCACTTGATGGTGCTATTTTGCTCACTGAGGTCAATCATGCTGGGGGAGGGTGGGAATGGCATTACCCTGCTCTCTCGTCCCCAGAAAGGGAAGCTCAAGCCTGCTGCTCCCCGGCAAGCCCACACAGAAGAGCAAATAATCACCCATCTTGGGTCCCCAGCTTCTTCCAGATCCCTGCCTTCACTCTGCCTGCATCCAAGCTGTCTGCCTGCCAGGTGGCTCAGTACTCCTGGGTTTTATCTCAGATGAAGAGCTGTTTCAAAACTCCAAATTTTAAAGATCCACATGGTTCAGATTCATTCTAACCCTCTGGGAGAGTGTTTTGCTGCTTTTTTGCTGCTTGACAGTTCATCCCAGATATCAGTTGCTTGACGATGCAAGGTTTTGGAGTATATGGTAATGCTCAGCCAAAACCTGGCACCAAGGTTTGCTACCCTAAGCTGCCATCTCTATTTCTATGCCAGTGAATAGAACAGCACATTGGCATCTTCCAGGTCTTTTGTCCCCTACAGACCATGCCACCTCTCCCAAATGAACTCCAAGCAGGGGAACAGTTTCTCCCCTTGTGACCCAGGGGATCCTCAGACCATGCTTTCAGCTTCTGGGTCTCTACCTTTATTCCCCACCAGAGCACATTTAAGCCCACCAAACAGGACACTGGCGATTGTTCTGACCTCCAAAACTTCAGTCTTTGTGTTTCATTGCTTATAAATAATGTGGTAGTCAGTCTGTCTTCTTTTTCCACACAGTGGTTTTGGTGAAAATTTCTTAATGTAAAATACCCTTTGTGTGCATCCACCCTTTCTCTCCCTCCAACTCTCTCTCTCTCTCTGTCTCTCTCTGTCTCTCTCTCCCTCTCCTCTTTGCTCTTTCTGTGATCAGGGCTCCCTCCCCTTTGCAGTGTCCACAGTTCTTCCCCCCCCCCCCAAAGCTCCTACCTGCCACATTGTGGCTGTTTTTGAGCTGTTGTTGTTCAGTTTTGCTCTCTCAGTACCCAGATCATTTCTTGTGTACTCAAAATGTTTTGATATTCATCTACCTATGTTTGAGCAATGAGGCAAAGTTTCCCCTAGTACTCTGCCAACTTAACTCCCACCTGATAGGGAATTTAAAGTAAGGAAACCATAAGGAAACCATCTGATTTGAGTAAATAATGGAGGGCATCAGTGAGACCCTCAATAAAGGGAGAGAAGATAAAAAAAAGAAAGAATCAGAGAGGGAAAACTCAAGAGATGAAATTAAAAATACATGGATGGAATGAAGAGTAGACCATACGAAGCAGAAGAATGGATCAGCAACCTGGAGGATAAGGTAAATGGAAAGCAATCAAGCTGAGCAGGGAAGAGAAAAAATAATACAGAATGAAAATAGATTTATGGAACTCAGAGGCACAGGCAAGCATAGTAACATTTGCATTATCAGGATCACAGAAGGAGAAAAGAGAGCAAAGGGTCAAAACATTTATTTGAGGAACGAATAGCTGGAGAATTCCCAAATCTGTTGAAGGAAACAGAAATCAAGAATCAGACAGCACAGAGAGAACCTTACAAAATTACTATGTCCACACCAAAAGACATAGTAATGAAAATGACAAAGAATCATGATAAGGGAGAATTTTAAAACCAGCAAGAGAAAAGAAGACAGTTGCATACAAAGGAAATCCATAAAGCTATCAGCTGATTTTTCATCAGAAACTTTGCAGACCAGAAGGGAGTGCCATGATATCTTCAAAGTGCAGAAAGAAAAAGGCCTCTAAACAAGAATGCTGTACCCAGCAATTGAATTGAACAATTAATGAGTTTCCCAGACAAACAAAAGTTATGGGAATTCATGACCACTAACCCACAATACAAGAAATACTGAAAGGAACTGTGAGTAGTAAGGAAAGGAAAGATCAAAAGGAAAGGAAGCACAAAAATAGTAAAAATAAGGATATACATAAAAATGAGTCAAAGGACTCACAAAATAAAGGAAGTAAAATATGACACCATATCCCTAAAATGTGGGGAGAGAGAATAAAGAATGATTTCAAAGTTAAGTGACCAATAAGTTAATATTGACTGCTATATACAGAAGATGATATATATAACCTAAATGATAACTACAAATAAAAAATTAATACTAGATACTCAAAAAATAAAGAGAAAACAATCCAAGTATATTACTAAAGAACACAACTAATCACAAAAAAAGAGACCAAGAGGAGAAAGGACCAGAAAATACCTAAACAACAATGAAACAAGTAACAAAATGGGAGTAAGCATATGCCTAACAATAAATACATTGAATGTAAGTAGATTAAATGCTGTAATCAAAAGACACAGTGTGATGAGATAGATGAAAAAACAAGTCATATCTTTATACTGACTAAAAAAGACTTATTTCAGACCTAAATACACATGTAGATTGAAAAGGAAGGGATGGAGAAACATTTATCCAGGAAATGAATGTGAAATGGAAGCCAAATAGTGTTTAAAGGAAAAACTGTACCAAGAGACAAAGATGAACACTATGTACTAATAAATCGGATAATGGAACAAGAAATACAGCAGTTGTAAATATTTCTGCACCCTACATGAAAGCACCCAAATACATAAAGCAGTTAATAGCAAACACAAAGAGAAAATGAACTAGGAACAATGGCTTTGAATGATACATCAAATCTGATAGATCTAAATGATATATTCAGAACATTCCATCCTAAAACAGCAGAATACATATTCTCTTCAAGTGCACATGAAACATCCTCCAGAACAGACCATATATTACACAATGAAACAAGTCTCAATAAATTCAAGAAGATGAAAATCATACCAAGCATTTTGTTCTGACAGCAACACTATGAAATTAGAAATTAACCACAAGAAAAAAAAATCTGGAAAAAGCATAAAATACATGAAGTTTAAATAACATGGCACTAAGCAATTAATGGATCAGCCCAAGAAATCAAAGAGGAAATAAAATTTCATGGAGACAAATGAAAATGAAAACACAATAGTCCAAAATTTCTGGGATATAGCAAAGGCTGTTTTAAGAGAAAGGTTTATAGCAATACAGGCCTACCTAAAGTAGCAAGAAAAATCTCTAGAAACAACCTAACCTTACAACTAAAGGAACTCGAAAAAGAAGAAGAAATAAAACCCTTAAGCAGCAGAAGAAAGGAAAGAATAAAGATTAGAACAATTTAAATTATATAGAAAAATTTTTAAAAGGACACAAAAGAACAGATCAATGAAACTAAGAGGTGGTTCTTTCAATAGAACAACACAATTGACAAACATTTTGCCAGGTACATAAAAAAGGAGCGAGTAATAGAGTGAACTCAAACAAAATCAGAAATTAAAGAGGAAAAATAACAACTGACACAACAGAAACAAAAAGGGTTTTAAGAGACTATTATGAAAAATTATACACCATCAAATTGGACAGCCTACAAGAAATGGATAGATTCCTAACAACACATAATCTCCCATAAATGAAGTCAGATGAAATAGAAACTTGGAGCAGACCATTTATCAGCAATGAAATTGAATCAGTAAGGAAAAAATTCCTAACAAACAAAAGTCTAGGACCAGAAACCTTCACAGGAGAATTCTACCAGATATTTAAAGAAGAAATAATACCTATTCTTCTCAAACTATTCCACAATATTGGATGGAAAGCAGAGCTTCAAAATTATTTTATGAAGCCAGAATTATCCTGATACCAAAAGCAGGTAAAAACACTATAAAAGAGAGAACTGCAGTCCAATACTTCAGATGAATAAAGATACAAAAATCCACAACATCATATTAACAGATTGAATCCAACAATACATTAAAAATTTCATTTGTAATGATCATGTGGAATTTATTCCTAAGATTCAGTATCATCCAATATTTACAAATCAATCAGTATTATATATGACATAACAAGAGAAAGGATAAAAACTGTATGACCATTTCAATAGGTGCAGAAAATTTGTTTGACACAGTACAACATCCATTGATGATAAAGTCCCTCAACAAAATAGAGTTAGATATAACACAACTCAACATAATAAAGGTCATATATAAAAAACCCACAGCAAATATCATACTTAATAGTGGAAAATTGAGACCATTTCCCTTCATTTCAGGAAGAAGGCAAGGATATCCTCTATCACCATTTTTATTCAACACAGTACTGGAAGTCTCAGCCACAGAAATCAGACAAGAAAAAGTACATCCAGATTTACCAAGAAGAAGAAAAACATTCAGTATTTGCAGATGACCCAATACTATATATAAAAATCCTGAAGATCCCTCCAAAACTACCAGAGAAAATAAATGAATTCAGTATGGTCACAGTATACAAATTCAATTTAGAAAAATCCCTTGCATTTATATACACTAATAATGAGGCAGCAGAAAGAGAAATTAAGAAAACCATCCATTTATAGTTGCACCAAAAATAATAACATATCTAGGCATACACTTGACCAAAGAGGCAAAAGACCTGTGCTCTGAAAACTATAACACACTGATGAAAACATTTGAATGAGACACAAAGAAATGGAAAGGCATTCCATGCACATGGACTGGAAAAACAAATATGTGAACATGTCTATACTACTCAAAGCAATCTATAAATTTAGTGCAATACCGCTCTAAATCCCAATAGAATTTTTCACAGAACTAAAGCCAACAATGTAAAATTTGTATGCAACCACAAAAGACTCCAAATGGCCAAAGAAATCTGGAAAAAGAAAAACAAAGCTGGAGGTATCACAATTCCATATTTCAAGTTACACAACAAAGCTATGGTAATCAAAACAGTATGGTATTGGCACAAAAGTAGACACATAGATGAATGGAAGAGAGTAGAGAGCCCAGAAATAAATCAATGATCTTATGGTCAATTCATCTTTGACAAAGGAGGCAAGAATTTGCAATAGGAAAAAGAAAGTCTCTTCAACAAATGGTGTTGGGAAAACTGGACAGCTACATGTAAAAGATAGAAACTAGACCACTTTCTTACACCATACATGAAAATGAACTTAAAGTAGCTTAAGGACCTAAATGTGAGACCTGAAATCATATACATCGTAGAAAAGAGCATGCCCAGTAATGTCTCTGACATCAGCCACAGCAACGTTTTTCTAGATATGTCTCCTGAGGCAAGGGAAACAAGAGGAAAAGATAAGCTGTTGAGACTGCATCAAGATAAAAAGCTTCTGCACAGTGAAGGAAACAATTAACAAAACTAAAAGGCAGCCTATGGAATGGGAGAAGATATTAACAAATGACATATCTGATAAAGGATGAGTATCCAAAATATGTAAAGAACTTGTACAACAAAACACCAAAAAGACAAATCATCCAATTAAAAAATGGGCAGAAGACATGAATAGACATTTCTCCCAAGAGGACATCCAGATGGCCAACAGACCCCTGAAAAGATGCTCAACATCACTAATCATCAGGGAAATGCAAAGCAAAACCACAACAAGAAATCACCTCACACCAATCAGAGTGGTTAAATTTATTTATTTATTTATTTATTTATTTATTTATTTAAATTTTTATTTTTTCAATATATGAAGTTTATTGTCATATTGGTTTCCATACAACGCCCAGTGCTCATCCCAAAAGGTGCCCTCCTCAATACCCATCACGCACCCTCCCCTCCCTCCCACCCCCCATCAACCCTCAGTTTGTTCTCAGTTTTTAAGAGTCTCTTATGCTTCCACTCTAACCTCTTTTTTTCTCCTTCCCCTCCCCCATGGGTTTCTGTTAAGTTTCTCAGGATCCACATAAGAGTGAAAACATATGGTATCTGTCTTTCTCTGTATGGCTTATTTCACTTAGCATCACACTCTCCAGTTCCATCCACGTTGCTACAAAGGGCCATATTTCATTCTTTCTCCTTGCCATGTAGTACTTCATTGTGTATATAAACCACAATTTCTTTATCCATTCATCAGTTGATGGACATTTAGGCTCTTTCCATAATTTGGCTATTGTTGAGAGTGCTGCTATAAACATTGGGGTACAAGTGCCCCTGTGCATCAGTACTCCTGTATCCCTTGGGTAAATTCCTAGCAGTGCTATTGCTGGGTCATAAGGTAGGTCTATTTTTAATTTTCTGAGGAACCTCCACACTGGTTTCCAGAGCGGCTGCACCAATTTGCATTCCCACCAACAGTGCAAGAGGGTTCCCGTTTCTCCACATCCTCTCCAGCATCTATAGTCTCCTGATTCAGAGTGGCTAAATTCAAACACAGAAGAAACAAGTGTTGGGGAAGATGTGGAGAAAAAGGAAGTCTTGCACCCTGTTAGTGGGAATGCAAATTGGTACAGCCACTAAGGGAAACAGTATTGAGGTTCCTCAAAAAACTAAAAGCAGAATTACCATATGATCCATTAATTCTACTACTGTATACATACCCCAATAATACAAAAAAAGCAATTTGAAAAGATACACGCACCCTTATGTTTATTGCAGCATTACGTACAATAGCCAAGATATGGAAGCAGCCCAAGTGTCCATGGGTAGATGAATGGACAAATATGATGTGGTATACACATGCAGTGGAATATCACTAGCTGTAACAAGGAGCGAAACCTTTCCATTCGCAACCGCAGGGATGGATCTAGAGAATATGATGGTAAGTGAAAGAAGTCAGTCAGAGAAAGACAAATAGCATACGATTCCACTTATACGTGGAATTTAAGAAACAAGAGAAACAAACAACAAAAAAAGAGATAAGAACAAAAGGAACTGGACCCTGAACTATAGAGAACACACCGCTGGTTACCAAGGAGGATGTGGGTGGCAGGTGGGTGAAGTAGGTGAAGGAGACTAGGATTACCCTTATATTGATGAGCACTGAGTAAGGTGTACAGGTGATGAATCACTCTATTGTACACGTAAAACGAATACAACACTGTATGTTAACTATACTGAAATTAAAACAACAACAACAACAACCAAACAGAAGACCACTAACACTGATCAGCTGGACTGGGGGTGAGACACGAAGGAAGTTCTTGGGCAGTGTCCCAAGGACTGGAGACGCAGGGTGAAGGCAGGGTCCAGGGCTGGATGCTGGGGAGCCATGTTCATGGGTTACTGCCTTGATGAGGAGAAAAGGCACGAGAGGTAGGGTCCCTTTTCCATGCCACACAAGACTTGTTCTGCAGCACCTGAACTAGGGCCTCAGGGAGCAGGACGGAGGCAGGTGACGGGGAGAAGCTGGAAGCCGGAGAGGAGAGTCAGACCTGGAGGAGAAGTGAGAGTCTGAGTAGGTGTCCAGGGTTGAGGGCGGAGCCCATTTGCATTGTCGTGGAGACTCAGGGAAGGCGTGTGTGTTGAGAAGGAAGTCAGAAGAGAGGGGCTGCGTGTGGGGAGGTTTGTGAGAACAGACGCCAAAGACCCACTTTCCAAGAGAAAGAAAGAACATCTGCACATAAGATGCTGTTGTTGCAACTGGTGTTGCTCACGGTTCTTGTCCCAGATGGTGACACTGACGATGGTGAGGACTCTGGGCCTGCCCTGTGGGGGCACGTGTGTGTGCACGTGTCTGTGTGTGTGCTTGTATGTGTGCGCACACACATGTGTGCATTGGTGTGCATGTGCTTGTGTTCTGTATGTGTAAATATATGTGATTATGTGTGGATAGTGCCTGTGTGCGTCTCTCTGTTTGCATGTGTGCACATGTGTGTGTCTGTACATCTGTGTTTTTGTATGCGTGTGTGCGTAATTCTGAGTATTTGTGTGTGTACATACGTGCATTTGTGTCTGTGCATATGGGCATGCAGGGTGTGGGTTCCCCAGCACATACCTGGGGAGTGTGGGATGTCAGCCTAGTTCCTTCCTGAGCATCCTTGACCCCAGGGCCTTGTACTCTTCTGGACCATGGGTATGAAGCTCTGGGCTCTGGGGCAGCACATGTCTCCAGAGGGAACTACGGCTCCCTTTCCTCCAGATTTTGATGCCCCTCCCTGAGACCTTTTTCTGCATTCTCTCTCCTTCCCAATGCCCTCCTCTTCCTCAGTCTATCTCTTCTTCTCGTACAGACTTCCAAGAGCCAATCACTTTTCGAAGCATCATGACAGCATCCTTTTACAACCATTCCTGGACACAAAATCTGGGTTCTGCTTGGCTGGATGGGCTGCAGACTCATGGCTGGGACAGCAAGAAAGGCATTTTCATGTACAAGCGGCCTTGGTCCAAGGGCAACTTCAGCGAGAAGGAGCTGAGGGAAGAGGAAAGGACATTACAGACATTCTCCATTATTTTTCCTTTGATATTTCAGAACCATGTTCATCAATGGCAACTTGAATGTGAGTTTGGATCCATCGGGGCAGATGGGATGGAGGTGGCAGGCGTGTGCATCTCCTTGAGTTCCTTCTTCCTCTAGGAAGGAGCGTCCCCTGGCTTCTGAACTTCACGTCTCTCCCCATCGTAAAACTGAATTCCACATGTGTTTAGGGGGCAGAACCTAGACCCCGATTCTTGAAAACCTTCATGTCTTCTGCTACTTCCCATCCTCTCATTGATCACAGGCTGTGCTGTCATGTCTTTATTGGTATCTCCCATGACCACCCCATTTCCTGGCCTCTAGCCAGGTACCCACCTCTCCCTCACTCTGTGACTGATCCTTGAAATGTGCTTTTCACCCAATCCAGATCGCTCAGTGAATCTATGCGTTTCCTGTACCCACTGCTCTCCCCTCACCCTAGATGATTTTATCCCAGCTCTCCATTGGAGACCTTCCCTGTTCTCTGCCACACCCTTCCAGTATCTTCTCCCACATTTGTGCCTTCCTCAGTCATTCACCTCTTCCTCTGCCTCCAGTGATCACCCATTTTCTGAGCCTCCACCTAAACCAAACTTTGCTCCATTCTTTCCAATACACTCAATATCTCCCTCTGCTTTCTTTGCCTTTCACTTATATTCACCTCATTTCATTTCTTTCTCTCCCCCTTTCCTATAACACACAGCCTGTCTTCCCAGATCCCTTTCAGGTACAGGTGGCAAAAGGCTGTGGACTGCATGTTGGGGAATCATCAGTAGGCTTCATGAAGATTGCATATGAAGGATCAGATCTCATGAGCTTCCAGAACACATCATGGTGGCCATCTCCAAAAGGAGGAAGGAGGGCTCAGCAGGTCTCCAAACTATTCAATCAGTACCATGTGGTCAACTTAAGAATACGAGCACATATTATTGACATCTGCCCCCGTTTCCTCTTGGGTCTTCTTGAGGCAGGGAAGGCAGATCTTCAGCGGCAAGGTCAGTCCTGCTCCCTCCCTCCAAGCATTCTCTATTTTGCACTCATAAATTTGCAACATTTCCTCAAATTCAGAGTGAAAAGGGGCCAAGAGGGAGAGGGGTGATGCTGACAGGTTTCTAGAGGTGGAAAGACGTGTGTATCTAAAGCGATGTGAAGATCTACCTTCTCAGTCTGAGAATACCTGTCCTGTCTCTGCAGTGAGGCCAGAGGCCTGGCTGTCCACTGGCCCCAGTCCGGGGCCTGGCCGTCTGCTCCTCGTGTGCCACGTCTCTGGCTTCTACCCAAAGCCAGTGTGGGTGACGTGGATGCGGGGTGAGCAGGAGCACCAGGGCACCCGACGAGGCGAGGTCTTGCCCCATGCTGACGGGACATGGTATCTTCAGACGTCCTTGGATGTGGAAGCCAGAGAGGCAGCTGACCTGTCTTGCCGAGTGAGACACAGCAGTCTAGAAGGCCAGGATATGGTCTTCTACTGGGGTGAGAAAGGGCGGGGTCCCCTCTGGGAAAGACAGTGGCAGGTCCTCAGAGCCGGAGAGCCTGAAGAGAAACTTGGGATTCTAGGATTCCAGACTAAAAAGTACATATATTTAGTAACCCAGGAAGTGGTGAGCTGTGTGTGAGGGTCCTGTAGATGTGGGAGGAAGCAGAGATTGGGTGAACGGTCCATATCTGAGCAGGGATGGGAAATGAGAAGGAGGAAGGGTGGTTGGTGAGGCAGAGGGTGACGGGAGCAAAAGGGACCAGGAAGGTGCAGGTCAACCCAGGGTGGATGGGAAATGACACTCTCTGTGCACCAAACCCACAGAGCAGCACCGCCCCGTGGGCTTGGTCTTCCTGGCGGGGGTCGTGCCCCTGGTGCTTCTGGCAGGTCTTGCGCTCTGGCTCTGGAAGCGCCGGTAAGTCTCTGGAGCCACCTTTCTGCACTTTCCGAAGAGTCTCCCCACTTTCCTGTCTGTCCTCAGCCCTCCTCGTCCCAGTGCTGTCCCCCCTGCGTTCCTCACCTCCGCCTGCTGCAGAATGATTTCCAATCTGTTCCTCCCAGGAAATCACACAAGACACCTCAGCGTACTGGCCTCCCTTTGGAGTGAGATCCCGGCAGCCCAGGACCAGGACGTCCCTAAACCCAGCTCAGTGGTGATGGACCGGCAAGTCTCTATGTGACTGTAGTCTTTCCTTTCTGCTCAGTGATCAGTTGTCAAGATGAGTTAAGTGTAATTTAAGGGGATTTCTTGTTCTGACCTGACTCTGGGACTTAAATCTCAAAATTATCTCAGAGTATAATGAAGTCCCAGCAACGTCCATGCGTCACAGGCATCAGACATCACTTCCTCCAGTGAGCCGTCCCTTATTCATAACTGGAAGCAGTCTTTGCTTGGTGAGAATTAGTACCTCATTTTCCTGCACTTGGCAGATCTATTCCTGACCCCCAGCCCTTGTTGCCAACAGTTAGGGTCCCTTCCCTTCTAATTCTTAGGACTTCAGAGATGAGGTCCATGTCTTTTTAATATTTGTATCCTTGGCAAGGAGCCCCACTGCATGGAATATGTCCTCAATAAATATCTGTGTTTCATAGGTTTGTCTTTTTCTTTTGCCTCCTGACAGGTTTGTAGTAGTTCAGATGTTTGCACACGTGGACATTTCTGGAAAACAACGTTGAGATAGAAGGGATGGAAAAGGTGAAAAACATTGGGAGGGGGAGAGCAAATCATGGCACTTCACCAAACTTCTCCCCTACATTGGACTCTTTGCCTGCTTCTGTTGGGTCCAGTCCACCTGTCATGCTCTCATGGCCACCTTGTGGTTTTTGGTTGGTCGACTCCACCCTCGTGTGTAGCCCTGGGTTCTAATCAGCCTGACTTCCTCAGGAGAAAGCATCTTTGACAATGTGACAGGACAAAGGATGGACGGGTAACCTCCAGTTCATGACAATCATCAGACAGCTGCCACTTGTCCTTGCCCAGAGTGATGGTTCAGGGCCACGCACCTGTTCCAGGTGGCTCAGGTCGCAGGCATTCTGGTTCCTGTGGTCAATGGCAGAGAATGAGATGATCTTTCTTGTCCCGGATGATAAGGTCGGGGTATGAAGCGTAAACAACTACAATCCATTTTTCAGCAGCAGAACAGAAAGCCTGAGGATGACACCTGCATTCAAGAAGGCAGAGAAATTGTACATGTGAAGTTTTCCAAGAGGTTGGATCCAACGTGTTCTCACCACAAGAATGAAAAGAAGAGAAAAGAAAGAGAAAGGAGAGGACCCAGATGTGAGGTGGTGGGGTAGTGTTGTTGTGGGCATCACGTCACCCTGTACATCAAGTGTGTACTTCGTTTTATGTTTTTTTTGGAGAAAACAGAGTTTATTGCCCAGCAATTAAAAGTATTCAAATGTGGGATGAAAGCTACATAAAATGTTAATTTTCATGGTTGGCTTGGATTCAGGTTTTCTTGACCAATTCTTCGTTTTCCTTCAAAATGCTGCATGCCACTTGAGGCTCGGCAGCTCAGGACCTGAGCGTCACCTGCAGCTCCCTGCATGCCGTGTGCCCTAGGCTCCCGACGTTCTTCAGGCCATCCTCCTGGAGAAGCTGTTGGAAGACTTTCATCAGGAGGACCTTTGTTCATGTCACATCACAGGCTCTGCTGCACCTGCCAGAGCTGGCGAAGGCCCATGTGGCCCGTGGGGCCTCCCAGCCATCCTTCCTCAGGGGCTAGAAAACTGCACTCTGTACAAAGGTACAATTTTCATTTGTCATCATATTCCCGTGAAGCAGAAAACAGTAACAACAACAAAACCAAAGCATCAGAAAAGTGAAGGCAGACGCACAAAGCCACAGAATGGACTGGAGCCCCAATAACCCTGGGATCCCCAGTTCCATCAGCCCATTCATTTCCTGTATGGTTTCAGCCCAAAAAGGTAGATTTCTGTCCTTTGTGATTGGGTGCTCCCTCTGATGGACGTGGACGTGGCCCCTGGGGATGCTGGGATAATATCTCTCTTCCTTGCGGTGTTCTTCCTCACTCTTCTCTTCCTTGCCTTCAGTTCTTGAAAATATTCCTCTATTCTTTTTCTTACCTGCTTGCCTTTTTCTTCACATGTCCTCACCTGTCACACTCTTACCCTGTCTTATTGACACTGACATCTGGATCAATCCCTATCCTGGGTGTTTTCGTGGGTTTCTAACAAACCGCTGATCAGGAATCGAGTGCTGGTTCAGCTGCTGGGTACGTGACTGGTAAAAATTTTCTCCAGGGATTTCCTAGAGATGGAAGGGTAAGCTGCACCAGCCTTCATGAACCAGGAGCTGTCGTGGCAATGGCATTAAATACTCAAAATGCGAGAAATTTTCCATGGATTTCTTCCCAACACATGTATTCATTCATTCATTCATTCATTCATTCATACGTACATTCTGTTATTCATTCATTCATTCATTCATGACTTAGTCAGCTTTTCCTATTTGTATGGTAAACATGTTCTCTAAGACTGGTTCTAAAATGTATGAGAGGCAGCTGTGTGTACAGGTGTTTAAGACATAACGAATAATCTTGTCCTCCAGGCTTTTTTTTTTTTTGATATGTACATTTAATCATCCAGAGCAAACTTTAGAATTGGTAAATAAGAAAATTTAACCTCATAGATTTCAGCAATAATTGCTTTATTAAATGATCCATGAATCACACATCACCCCATGTGACCCTCAGGTAGGCACTTAGAGAAGTTGTATAAATGGAAGGTTTTTATAGAAGGAGGGTGGGGCCGGGGAGATAGCAGCAAAAGTGAAGGATTGTTCCAGGAATCAGGCCTCTTTCTTGGGGGAAGAGTAAGGGCTCTTATCATGCATATGACTTCATCTGTCTTTGGGGGCTGGAGAGAAACCAGGTGACAGACTCATTGCTCTGATGGAAAGAAAAATTTACTGGTGATGACTGGATAAGTCTACATTTCTGGGTGGTTGTAGTTTGTTCAATTGGGTATGAAGTCCCAGGGTGGGAACTCAGCTGATGACATCCTTTTGGGTCTGCAATTTTCTTTTTCTAACAGGATGTGGCTCATGGGCATGTATCTTCATCGTCTTGAACCCCCACCAGCAGGAGCTGCCCTTGGTTCCCTGCTGGCTGGTCTGCTTGGGACAGAGAGGGGGACGCTACCTCTGCTCTGGTCCAGTCCCATCCTCAGCGAGGTGTCTTGTGTTTCAGTTTGGGGACTGGGCCTTCTGAGAGTTCCCCCCTTTGCCTCAGCAGATGGAACTTCTTAGTCTGGGACAAGGTGTGTTCCTGTCCCTTCCCCCTCTGCCCCTCCCCCCAGCTGCAGAGTGGCTCACTGTGCCCTGAGGTAGTGGGGCTCCCTGCCCTTCCCACACCCAGTGAAGGCTCCTTCCTCTATGGGGGATGGTGGTCTTCCTGCCCTTCTTAGGAGGGAGCTGCTGTCAGACGTCAGGCTTGTACCACCAGAAACCAGTTCTCTAGTCTGTATCCTGGACTTCAGTTTGTCAGGACCCTGGGAGGCCAATGGGCAAAAGCCTAGAGATATATCAAATTTGCTAAGTCTGTGACTCTCAGGGCCTCCCAGTCCTCAATGAGCCTTCAGTCATTTGTTAACAATTGTAGCTGAATTATTCATTCTGGTTTATAAAGCCTCTGGCATCTGAATCCCTGATTTCCTTGGAGGAGTCTGTGTTTCCCTAGATTTTGGGTTGACAACATGCTCTCACCCTTCAACTTTGATGGATTCCAGAGAAGTGATTTGGACGATCCAGCTTTTCAAAATCTTATGTGTGGGAGTGAGCTCTTTCCAATTTTCTATGTTTCAGTCTGAACTTGCCAAAAATATTATCTTTCTCTCAACAGCCTGAGTTTATTTCAGTTTACTGGTGATCCAAGAAATAACCAGACAAATAGCCCAAACACATTATCCAGATGACATAAAGCACAAATACTTAAGGGCTTTTAAACACTTAGGAACACCATGGAAGTAGAAGGTCAGCATGTCCAGCACGGCCAACTCATGATAAGACAAGCATGGAACATTCTAGCAGGAATAGTAGGAAGGGAATCTGGATACACGATTCCAGAACACTCTATTAAGTGCACACACTATAAATTCCCATGATTTCTTGTTGTAGATTTGCTGTACAAATCGGTGTGAACTTCATGGTTATTAGCATATGCTTGAATCCAAAAGATAACTGTGTAGATTCAGATTTCATCAAGTAGGATTACAACTAATACTTTTGGATACTAAAAACATTTTTATGTCAAAGAAATCCATAACCTTTAAGAATAATTTGATGCCTGAACTGAATTATCCAATCACTCAGAGTTAATCATCGAGCGCCTACCACTTGCCAGGCCCTGTTGGATTTGGGATCCGGTTCCAGGGGATTAGAAACACCTGAGCCAACAACTGAGTCAAGATTCTGAGAGGGCAAACACCTGTAAAGGTCACCACTTTAGTAAATATTGTTTCAGGCAGGTTTGTTAGAGTCTAGAGTCTGCACATTAAAAGAAAACTCAGCACACCAAAATGGTTAGTTCTTGGTTGACGTGATTTTCTTCCCAAGTAGACTAAAAGCTCCTTGAATAGTGGTTGCATTGTGAACACTGTATTGTCATGCGCGTAGTGAGGTGCTTGGATCCAGGAAGCTGTTAAGCGACTGTTTGGTGAGTGAATATATATTAATGCAAGTCCGACTGAGGAGGTATTCTTCAGATGTTTCAATATCCTGTGGTCTCTCTGATGGCAACTGATTCTCCCCTAAAATAATGGTGAACTGGTGGTTGTTGATACTGTTACACAGGCAATCATGGCGAAATTTGGAAAAGCGAATAGAGTAAGTGTTAAAAGAAACCCATGGGCTCAAAATGGTGCCTTGGGTAGGCCAACTCCCCAAACCTTGTTTCACCTAACCTAAGTGCAATGCAACCTCCCCCAGAAATGTAAGTCTTCCCCAGTCAGTGAGGAATTCTCTGTTCATCACAAGTGAGGACCTCTCTCACATGGACCCTCTCCATCCCCCAAGAGAGGAAGTCATCTGCATGATTAGACCCCTTTCCTCAATTAAAAGAAGGTGACCTTCAAATTTATCTGGTGGATTTTGAATTTTAATGCAGACAGTGAGAAGCATAGATGGGAATGGGTTGGGGTGGGGGTGAGACATGGACGGAAGCCCTTGTGGGGTGTCCCAAGGTCACGAGAAGGTGACAGCAGGGTCCAGGGCTGGGTCCTGGGGAGCCATGTGTCTTCATGGGTTACTGTCTGGATGAGGAGAAAAGGCACGAGAGGTAGGGTCCCTTTTCCATGCCACACAAGACTTGTTCCCCAGCCTGAACAGGGCCTGAATCAGGGCCTCAGGGAGCAGGATGGAGGCTGGTGACAGGGAGAAGCTGGAAGCCGAGAGGAGGGTCAGACCCGGAGGGGAAGTGAGAGTCTGAGTAGGTGTCCAGGGTTGAGGGCGGAGCCCATTTGCATTGTCACGGAGACTCAGGGAAGGCGGGTGTGTCAAGAAGGAAGTCAGAAGAGAGGGGCTGAGTGTGGGGAGGTTTGTGAGAACAGACGCCAAAGACCCACTTTCGGAGAGAAAGAAAGAACATCTGCACATAAGATGCTGTTGTTGCAACTGGTGTTGCTCACGGTTCTCGTCCCAGGTGGTGACAGTGACGATGGTGAGGATGTGGCCCTGCCTGGTCGGTGCAAGAGTGTTTGTCTACATTTGTGCGATGTGTGTCATGTGTGCACATATGTTGTTGTGTACATGTGTGCATGTGTGTATATGTGTATGAGTATGTGTGTATAGGTGCTTGTGTATCTCTGTGTGTTTCTGCCGTGTGTGCACGTGTGTGGGTGGGTGTCTGTATGTCTGTGTTTGCATCTGTGTCTATGTGTGTGCATATCACGTGTAACTCTGAACGTGTGTGTACGTGTGTGCATTGGTGTCTGTGCGCACGTGCACACATGGTGTGGGTTCCCCAGCACATTCCTGGGGAGTGAGGCATGTCCACCTGGTTCCTCCCTGAGCCTCCCTGACCCCAGGGCCTTGTGCTCTTCTGAATGGTGGGTGCCAAGCTCGGGGCTCTGGGGCAGCACGTGTCTCCAGAGGGAACTACGGCTCCCTGTCCTCCAGATTTCGGTGTCCCTCCCTGGCCCCTTTTGCTGATTCTCTCTCCTTCCCTCTGCCTTCCTCTTTCTCAGTCTATCTGTTCTTCTGGCACAGACTTCCAGGAGCCAATCACTTTTCGAATCATCCCGACCTCATCTTTTTACAACCGTGCCCGGACACAAAATCAGGGTTCAGCTTGGCTGGGACAGCTGCAGACT
This sequence comes from Panthera uncia, assembly GCF_023721935.1. Lineage (NCBI taxonomy): Eukaryota > Metazoa > Chordata > Mammalia > Carnivora > Felidae > Panthera > Panthera uncia. The sequence continues at coordinate 64,325,978 of NC_064813.1, read as the reverse complement.
CATGGCTGGGACAGCAAGACCGGAGCTTTCGTTTTCCTGCGGCCTTGGTCCAGGGGCAACTTCAGCAATGAGAAGTTCATGGAACTGGAAAAGTTATTCTATTCATACTCCATTAGATTTCTTCAGGTATTTCAGGACCATGTCAGTCAATGGCAGCTTGAATGTGAGTTCAGGTCCCTCAGGGCAGGTGGGATGGAGGTGGTCGGTGTGTGTGTAACCTTGAGTTCCTTCTTCCTCCTGGGTAGACCCTCCACTGGCTGCTGAACCTCTCGACTCCCCATCGTAAAACTGAATCACACCCGTCTGTTCACGGGGCAGAAGCCAGACCCTGATTCTCGAAAAGCCTTATGTCTTCTGCTCCTTCCCCTCCCCTCGTTGACCTCAGGCTGTGCTCTGAGGCCTCCAGTAATGTCTGCAGTGACCACCCCATTCCCTGGCCTGCAGCCAGACGTCCTCCTCTCCCTCACTCTGTGACTGATCCTTGAAATGTGCTTTTCTCCCTGTTCAGTCCCCTCAGCGAGCTCTGTCTATGTGTTCCCTGTATCCACTTCTCTCTTCTCACCCTGGATGATTTTATCCAAGCTCCCCTGTGGAGGCCTTCCCTGTCCTCTGCCCACACCCTTCCAGTCACTCCTCCAACATTGGTTTCTTCCGCATTCACCTCCTCCTCCTCTGCTTCCAGTGACCACCACTTCCCCTCTCTCTGAGCCTTCACTCAAAGCACACTTTGCTTGATTCCTTCCAATACCCTCAACTTCTCCTTCCTCCACCCGTGGCTTCCACTCACCTCATGTCAACACTTTCCCTTCTCTATTCCTGTATCTCACACCCTCTCTTTCCAGATCCGTTTCAGGTCCAGCTGGAAGGAGGCTGTGAGCTGCACCTTGGGGAAGCCTCAGTAGGATTCGTGGAGATTGCATATCAAGGATCAGATCTCGTGAGCTTCCAGAACACGTCGTGGTGGCCATCTCCAAAGGGAGGCAGAAGGACCGAAGAAGTCTGCACACTATTCAATCGGTTCTATGTGATCGATGAAATTATACACACACTTTTCAGTGACACCTGTCCTCAGTTCCTCTTGGGTCTTCTTGATGCAGGAAAGGCATATCTCAAGCGACAAGGTCAGTTCTGCTCCCAACCTCCAAGCATTCTCTCTGTGCATTCATAAATTCGCACCATTTCTCAGCTTCAGGGTAAGAGGGGGCCAGGAGGGAGAGGGGATGATGCTGACAGGTTTCTAGAGGTGGAAAGATGTGTGTATCTAAAGCGATGTGAGGATCTTCCCTCTCAGTCTGAGAATTCCTGTCCTGTCTCCGCAGTGAGGCCCGAGGCCTGGCTGTCCACTGGCCCCAGTCCGGGGCCTGGCCATCTGCTCCTCGTGTGCCACGTCTCTGGCTTCTACCCAAAGCCAGTGTGGGTGACGTGGATGCGGGGTGAGCAGGAGCACCAGGGCACCCGACGAGGCGAGGTCTTGCCCCATGCTGACGGGACATGGTATCTTCAGACGTCCTTGGATGTGGAAGCCAGGGAGGCAGCCGGCCTCTCTTGCCGAGTGAGACACAGCAGTCTAGGAGGCCAGGATATTGTCCTCTACTGGGGTGAGAAAGGGCTGGTGCCCAGCAGGGAAAGGGTGGTCCTCCAGCAGTGCAGGAGAGATAGATACAAAGTTGGGATTCTAGGGACTCCAGATCATAAAGGACTAAAATTTAGTGACCTAAGAAATGGAGAGCTGGGTGTGAGGGTCCTGTAGATACAGCAGGAAGCAGAGGGTTGGTTGAAGGGTCCATCTGTGAGCAGGGATGGGATGAGAGAGGAGAAAGAGGAAGGGTGGTCGGTGAGGCAGAGGGTGACGGGAGCAAAAAGGACCAGGTAGGTGCAGGTCAACCCGGGGTGGATGGGAATTGACACCCTCTGTGCACCAAACCCACAGAGCAGCACCGCCCCGTGGGCTTGGTCTTCCTGGTGGTGATCGTGCCCCTGGTGCTTCTGGCAGGTCTTGCGTTCTGGCTCTGGAAGCGCTGGTAAGTCTGGAACCGTGTTTCTGCTCTTTCCCAACTGTGTCCCCACCTTCCTGTCTGTCCTCAGCCCTCCTCCTCACCATGCCCTTTCCCCTGGAGTCCTCACCTCCACCTGCTGCAGAGCATTTCCAATCTGTTCCTCCCAGGAAATCACACTGGAGACCTCAGTGCACTGGCCTCCCTCCGGAGAGAGATCCCAGCAGCCCCAGTTCCAGCACTTACCTAAACCCAGCTCAGTGGTGATGGATTTGCAAGTCTCTGTGTGCAACTTTTGTCTTTCCTTTCTGCTCGATGATCAGTTGTCAATATCGGCCAAGAATAATTTAGTGGGCTTTGTTGTTCTCACCTGATTCTTGGAGTTAAATTCTACATTTTCTCCAAGTAAAATGAAGCGTGAGGACCTCCCTGGGTCACAGGCATCAGATGTCACTTCCTCCAGGGAGCCCTCCCTGATTTTCAAGGGGAAGCAGTCTCTGCCTGCTGAGAATTTCCAACGTCCATAGTTTCTCTTTGGCAAACGTATGACTCACTACCCATCCCTTATTGTCCCCAGTTGGGTCCCTTTTCCATCCTAATTCTTAGGCCTCTTGAGAGTAAAGTCCATGTCTTTCTAATATTTGTATCCTTGGCAAGGAGTCTCGCCTGCATGGAATATGTCCTCAATAAAAGTCTGTGTTGAATTGATGCCAGTTTCATAGGTTTTTCTTCTTTTGCCTCCTGTCGTGTTTGTAGTAGTTGAGACGTTTGATGTTCTTCTTGTTAAAAGTCTTTTCACTTTGCCTGGACACTTGATACTGTCATGGTTCCTTGGTAACATCTCTGAGCCTCTGAGGAGAATACAGTTTTGTCTGTGGATATTTCTATTATTTAAACACAGACACCTGTTGGAGTGGACCTGTTGTGGATGAAAGGAGGAGGGCAGATGCAGGTCCTGGTTGTTTGAGGCCCCCAGGACAGCAGCAGAGACGTCACCTGGGGGCTTGTTGGCAGTATAGGGGCTTGGCCTCAGCTGAGGTTCACTGCATCACAATTTGCATTTTAGCAAAACCAGCAGGGGATTCACAGGTGCATAAATGTGGTGCCTGAGAGGTAGCAGTGTGAGTGCGTCCCTGGAGGGAAACGAGTGGGTCCAGAAAAGCCAGGAAGAGTGTTGTGCTCGGGAATGAACGGGGGTCCGGCAGGGAGAGGGCATACAGAGCATCCTCACATTCGTGGCTGCTGTGTCCCAGTCCCTGAGGACACGGAATCAGCCACAGTGAGCCGTTGCTCCTGGAGTTAATAGGGGGTTGGGATCATGGGAGCCTCTGCCCGCAACACTTGCCCACTGATGAATACACAGCCTTGTTTCCCATGTGTTTGTGTTTAAATAGAGCTTATTCATATATATATATATATATATATATATATATATATATATCCAAATAATTGATTGCATGCTCTATTTCCCTATACGGAAATACCAGCTCAAAAGTTTGTAATATTCCCCTGCATGGGTACTGTGATATCCAGGGTCTTTGGCTTTCAGCCCCAAAGCTGTGCTGCCCATGATGCTTTAGAAACAAACAAGAAATAGTCATCATCTCATGAATCCACGAATATAGTTTCCTTTCCCCTTTTCTGTGGTGTCATCATAGCATCCTAGATGTGACTTTAGTACTTTCTAGAGTGGCTCCACATGGCCATCACAAATTTTCTGTTCCTTTCCTGAATTTATTGTATTATTGATTCATTACCACTGACCTCATGGCCCACAACTCTGCCTTGTGAGCCTGAGCGAGCCTTACCTGCACAGGTGTTTTTGTCTGTGAGGCACATCCCGCCTTCTGTGCTTAGGACCACCCATGCTCCTTGTAGCTCTGGGATTCAGGGTCATTTTAAATACAAAATCACCAAGAAAGAGCATGTAAGTGAGGAAAGTGTGGCACCAAATGGATCGTGAATAGGACACGTGTTTGCAGTGTGGGAATTCACACAGGAAGGCAGAGCGGTACCTGGTTCAGCCTCACTGGGGAACATGTGGGGTGTGTGACACATGTCGGCCACTCTATGTGTCCATGAACATCAATGAGCACATGTGTCTGGGGTTACAAATCAATGCCAGTAGGAAGACCAATCTGCACAGACAGACTCCGTGAATAATGAACATGGACTCTTTGTGACTTATGACCCCAAAGGCAGTGGAAACATCCATGGACAGACTTCAGTTACTGTAGATTTCATTAATTCACTCAATAAACCTTTCTCAAGCCCTGACCACGCAGCAGGGACATTGGAGTGGAAGGTAGTGGGGAGGAAAAGGTTATTATAGCCTTTGGGGTTTGAAAATTCTGCTTTCTTGATTTTTTAAGGTTTTAATTGTTGTTTCTAATAGTTTCTTAGTACAGGAAGCTCTTTGTGTTCAATGGCGAAAGAGACTTAGTTCTAATCTGTTCAGGGTCAGAGAGGAGAGGCTCAGGGCAGGAGAATGTCCAGAGGGAACAAATGCTGCTGCACATGGGGACATTTCTGGGAGATAATGTTGAGATGGGAGAGGTGGCAAAGGTGAAAAGTATTGGGAGGGAGAGAGCAAATCATGGCACTTCCCCAAATTTCTCCCCTAGATGAGACCCATTGGCTTCTTCTCTAGGGTCTAGTCTACCTCATGGCCACCTTGTGGGTTTGGGTTGGTTGATTTCAGCTTTGTGTGTGGCCCTGGGCTCTGATCACCCTGAATCCCTCAGGAGAAAGCATCCTTGACAATGCGACGGGATGAAGCATGGACAGGTTCCATCCAGTTCAGGCCACTCACCAGACAGGAGCCACTTGACCTTCCCCAGTGCGATGGTTTGGGGCCAGACACTGGCTCCAGGTGGCTCGGGTCACAGGCATTCCGATTCTTGTGGTTGATGGCAAGGAGAGAGATGGTCTCTATCATCTTGGATGATAAGGTCGGGCATGAAGCCTGACACAACTTCAACCCATTTTTCAGCGTCAGGGAAGCAAGCCTGAGGATGACACCTACATAGAAGAAGGCAGAGAAATTCTACACACGAAGTTTTCCGAGAGGGTAGATCCAAAGTGTTCTCGCCACAAGAAACAGAAAAGAAAGAGAGAAAGGAGAGGATCCGGGTGTGAGGTGGTGGCCGTGTTACCAAGAGTGATTGTGGCGTCATGTTACCTTGTTCCAAACATATACCAAACATCAAGTGTGTATTTCCTTTTACGGTTTTTAAAGAAAACAGAATTCTTGCCTCGCAATTAAAAGTATTCTAATGTGTGACAAATGCAGCATAACAATTCACTTTCATGGTTTGCTTGAATTCAGGTTTTCTTGACCAATTCTTCATTTTCCTTCAGAATGCTGCATGTCAAACTGGAGGCTCCACAGCTCAGGACCTGAGCGTCACCTGCAGCTCCCTGCATGCCGTGTGCACTGGGCCCCCGACGTTCTTCAGGCCGTCCTCTCGGAGTAGTTGTTGGAAGACTTTCATCAGGAGGACTTTTGTTCTTGTCACATCACAGGCTGTGCTGCACCTGTCGGACCTGGCGAAGGCCCGTGTCGCCCGTGGTGCCTCCCAGCCTTCCTCCCTGGGTGGCTGGAAAGCTGCACGCTGTACAAAGGTACGGTTTTCATTTGTCATCATATTCCCGTGAAGCAGAAAACAGTAGCAACAACAAAACCAAAGCATCACAAGAGTGAAGGCAGACACACAGACCCACAGAAGGGACTGGAGCCCCAATAACCCTGGGATCCCCAGTTCCATCAGCCCATTCATTTCCTGTACGGTTTCAGCCCAAAAAGGTAGATTTCTGTCCTTCGTGATTGGGTGCTCCCTCTGATGGACGTGGACGTGGCCCCTGGGGATGCTGGGATAATATCTCTCTTCCTTGCGGTGTTCTTCCTCACTCTTCTCTTCCTTGCCTTCAGTTCTTGAAAATATTCCTCTATTCTTTTTCTTACCTGCTTGCCTTTTTCTTCACATGTCCTCACCTGTCACACTCTTACCCTGTCTTATTGACACTGACATCTGGATCAATCCCTATCCTGGGTGTTTTCGTGGGTTTCTAATAAACCACTGGTCAGGAATCGAGTGCTGATTCTGCTGCTGAATAAGTGACCGGTAAAAATTCACTACAGGTTTTGCCTACAGACCAGAGGACAAGCCTCACCAGCCATCATGAACCAGGAAGTGTTGTGGCAATGGCATTAAATACTCAAAATGCAAGAAGTTTTCAGTGGATTTTCCCCAGACCCAATACGTCAGTTCATTCCTTCACCTCTTACTCAACTTGTACTATTTGTGCGGTTCCATATTCTCTGAGACTGGTTCCAAAACCCTTGAGAAGCAGCTGTGTGTCAAGATATTAGAGATATAATGAATCATCTCTTCCTCTAAGCTCAGTCCTTTTTTGATGTCTGTTTTTAATTTCCCAGGTGAAAACTCAGAAATCTTTGTCGCCTTTCTGTGTCAACTTTTCTCTTTACAGGTTATTCTCTACAAAATCTCTAAAAATTTTGTCTACAGTGGGCTTTATGAGCCTTCACATGGGATGGGGACAGAGCCTTCCTCTCTTCCTGTAAGCATTCCTGTTGGTTTCCTAAATAGTGGCTCTGCCTCGGCCACAGTGGGCTCATATTTAGGGGATGGAAGTGTCCACTAGGAGAATCTCCTCATGGAAGGATCCAGAGTGTAGTACAAATGTGACTCCATTTGTGATTGGACACGGGAGAAAGGAGAAGCTGAATGAAAAGTAAACTTCCTGGACAGTCGGAAGGAGGGGCTGTTGTGCAGAATCCATGAGATCCGTGGGCAGATGGGGAGAGCAGATGAGTGAGTGGTGGCATTTTGCTTCCACTGTGCGGAAGCATTGTGCCCCCACCCCAGGTGCGTCTCCTGCTTTCTGGACACAAAAGTTATTTGATCAGGTTGAAAGCTGTGATATTTTAAAATGTGAAGTGTTGCATAGTAAAAGTGTTTAACTTAGTTAGTATTTGATGTTTTCCTAATTTATTCATTAGCTTTTCATCTTGTTCTAAACTTAAAAAAAATTTTTTTTCAATGTTTATTTTTGAGAGTGAGAGAGACAGAGCACGAGCTGGGGAGCGGCAGAAAGAGAGGGAGACACAGAATCAGAAGGAGGCTCCAGGCTCTGAGCTGTCAGCACAGAGCCCAACGTGGGGCTCAAACCCATGAGCAGTGAGATCATGACCTGAGCTGAGGTTGGACGCTTAACTGACTGAGCCACCCAGGTGCCCAGACATTTTTTTTTAAATTCAAGTCAGTTAACATATAGTGTAGTATTGGTTTCAGGAGTAGAATTAAGTGACTCATCACTTACCTAGAACTTTTTAATGGCATGTAAAAACCTCCTCCTCCTCCTCCTCCTTCTTCTTTTTTTCTTTTTCCGAAATCCAGACATGTGACCAGATGACTACAGTCAGTTTTGTCCATGAGAGAAGAGTTAACTGATCACCGCCTGATCCCATTTATGAATCTTTATGTTCACTATTTGTAATGATTCCATTATGAACCCTTTCATTTTTAACTATTTTAATCGTTTTGGTGACCTTAAAAATTCCTTTTCTTATTCCCACATGAGAGGAAGTTTACCTGGCCAAGTCCACAGCAAGCTGCGAGCATCTAGAGAATGTCTCCGTTCTGAAAAGAACATTGAAATGGAACTTGAGAGCGGAAATGAGCACTTGCAGTGAATAACTAGGCAAAGGGCATTTCTTCTTGAAACGGGGCTGCGCACGTCTGCCCACAAAGACATACTTCCTCATGAGCGAGAAGGAAGAAGAAACAAGAAGAGGGAAAACGCCTGAGGGCGTGGTCCTTGCTACAGAGAAGGAAGGAGCATCAACCAGTTCCTGTGAGCTGTACAGGGTCCTGGGTGCAGACTGCAGGCACAGCGGGTAACCCTGCTCCAGATGTGTTGTTCCAGGCAGAGAGAAAGATGGAAAACAACCGCAACCAGTTCCCTGAGGCAAAATCTGCATGACACCAAAGCCAGCGAGACTTTTTCCGGAAAACAATAAAACAAATATTAAAATAGTGACTATCTGCTGACCTCATTTAGGCACACTTTCCGGGAAATTAGGTGCACAGACTCAAAATATTTATAAACAGAATCCAGCACCCGACGAAGTGGGATTTACCCACACAACGTAAGGATTGTCTACCGTTAAAAATCTCTCCATAGAATCCCTTACTTGAACAGATGAAGAAAATAAAACCACATCTATATAAATAATCACGTCCAGAGTTACAAAAAGAGCATTTGATGTCTTGAAATGTCCCCTCTGATAAAACCTGACCAGCCCAGAATGGAGGGAATGTGGGTGCAAGCAGCCTGCAGGGCACTTATTTGCTTCCGAAGGTTTAAAAGTATTCCAGTGAGAACCAAGGACGAGATGACCGCTCACTGGAATCTTCGCTCTTCTGTAGAATACTACAAGCCATCCTTAATCCAGGAAGGCAAGGGAAATAAGGAGGCATGGAAATAGAAATTGAAGAAAAATTATTATTATTTGCAGATCATACAATTGTATGCAAGAAAATTAAAAAATAAGCAAAATAATGGGAATAACAAGAGAGTTTAGGAACTTATCTAGGTAAAAATTTAACGTATAAATAAAAATTGTAAGGATTTCACTTGATCTTAGCCAAAAGGCTGAGAAGCGATAAAAAATTGTAAGGATTTCAAGAAAATGAGTATCTTTTTATTCTTGGTGGTTTTTTTTTTTTTTTTTTTTTTTTGAGATAGTATGATTTCTACCTAGAATTAGAATCCTAGGAATTGGAATTTAATTGGAATTAAAAGTAAACAACTGGAGCTAATATAACAATTTCTGGGGCCCCTGGGGGGCTCAGTCAGTTAAGCATCTGACTTCAGCTCAGGTCATGATCTCACAGTTAGTGAGTTTGAGCCCCGCAGCAGGGGCTGCGTTGAACAGCTCGGAGCCTGGGGCCTGTTTCAGATTCTGTGTCTCCGTCTCTCTCTGTCTCTCCCCTGCTTGTGTTCTGTCTGTCTGTCTCTCTCTCTCAAAAGGAAACATTGAAATTTTTTTTAGCAAGTTCTTGGGGCGTCTGGGTGGCTCAGTCGGTTGAGCATCTGATTTTGACTCAGGTCATGATGCCAGGGTCTTGGGATCAAGCCCAGAGTTGGGTTCTGCGCTGAGTGTGGATCCTGCTTGGGATTCTCTCTCTCTTTCCCTCTGCCCCTTTCCCCTGCTCACAACCGCTCTTTTCTCTCTCTAAAATAAAAAAAAAATAGAAAAAGATTTAAAAAATTTAGCAAGTTCTTTAGCCACAAAATAAATATTAAAAAGTCAATAGCATTTTTTATATAAGCAACAAGAGAAAATAAGGTAAAATTAAATGCCACTTATAATAGCAACAAAATCTATAAAATAGCCAAGAATTAGCTAAAGAAAGAATATATGAGAATTCTACAGAGAAATTATAAAAACGCTTAAAGATCCTAACAGTATTTCTAATTCATCAGAGTTGGATGGAAGGAGTTATCATTATAAAAAAGCATACTTCTCTTTAAATTATTCTATAGCATCAGTAAATTCCTAGTTAAAATTCCAGCTGGATTTTTGGAGGCACATAGCAATTTAATTTTTATATTATATGGAAGAATAAATGACTACAAATAGATTTGAAAGAGTAGAGCAAAGATTTATTCGCAATGGAATAAAGTCATAAATGTAAAAGACAGTACTACAAAGTTAGCAGCATAGAACAAGGCAGAATATTTTTATGACCTATTGGTGAGGAATTATTTCTTAAATTAAGTTCCCTAATTGGAGGCTGCAGAGCCTTGGCAAGAAATGGCCCAGGGTGGTCATTCACCCGCCTGCCATATACATGTACACGGCCCCCATTCAGCAGTGGGGCAGGCTCCAAGGGCTTGGTCCTTCCCAGGGACCCGGAACTAAGGGGGGTCCTGCCAGGCAAGAGTCCTGGGTTCTCCTCCCTTAGGAGACGGGCCTGTCCAGGAGGAGTGGGGGCAACACGGACGATTTCACTGTTTTGCAAATTGTTGCTTCTGTACCACGAAGTGTATAGAATGGATGGGCTTTTTGAAAAAACAAATACACAAAAAGTAAACACTGTTGCATTTTCCTTTACAAAATCAAAGCTTTCTTGTCCACCAAGTATACACTGGACAGAATTAATGGTGGACGACTGAAAGAAGTATTTGGAATTCTAAAAATAAAATACGCATGTATACAGAGCACTGTGGTAACGTCTTTAAAACAGTGCTCAATGAGATATGCTAGTAAATAAAGCATACAGTTTAATACCTTTTGTGGAAATTGAACTTGTATACGTCAAAAAACACCACGTTTTCTAAGAACACACAGGAACAGAAGGACAGCCCATCAAGACAGTAAAATGTGGCAAGAAGGGAGTAGGGGGATGAACAGATCAGGTAGTTTACAGAGGTGGTCTGCTTAGACCAAGAAATGTCCGGGGGCCACAAATGAAGGAGAATATTTGCTCAACTATCTGCGCTTACGATTCTACAGGCAAAACACAACAGGACAAAACAAATATTGGAAAACGTTTTAAAATTATGTTCTACAGAATAAAGAGACTGAATTGGGATAATGGGTTGCACCATGGATAAAACGCCAGGGAAAAAAAGACATAAAAATATAAAATATTGTATCAAGTACTTTCATTTGTAAGCACAGAATCAAAATGTGCAACATCAAAACCCTCTGGTTAGAAATGTGAGGGTTTTTTGTAATCGCCCAAGGCTACAGATTGGGATTAATTTCTATATTTTACCTCTGGGTGGCAGTGGAGATTAAAACAAAATTTCTGTGTCCTTGTTCCTGAAGGAACAATGGCTTACAAACCCCACGCTTAAATTCACACTAACTTGTTAGTTAGTCATTGGAATTACTTGTAAAACCATGCATATAAGATGAAAAGTTTATCAACAGTAACACGGGAATAGAATCCAAGGGAATATTTGGCTGGTAGAGTAAGATGACGCCAAGAATGAAATAAATTTAAAAAAGCATCATGATGCCCTCCTGAACACTGGCTGTGAGTTTTAAGTCACGGGAGGACTCTGCAGTGACTGAGGCAGGGTCTAGAAGGGCCTAGAAGATATAGAAAGGTGAGTCATTCAGGATAAGTATAGGTTTTCCTGGTCCTCAGGCCACACGGAAATTTCTCCCATCAGTTCCTATGTGGTGTGGTGAACAACGTTCTCGAGAAATTTGTTCTGTCAATTTCACCAGTTTGCTAAGTCTCTTAACGTAAGGGGATGATATCAGGCTACATGAAAGATGAGGAGACAACCCTACACAGCATGACGGCATCCGGGCCTGCGTGTAGGTCTCCCACGCTCTGGCAAACTCAAGGCTTGATTTTCCATTATCTGTAGGAATGAGCATACTCTACGTCTCATACCGCCTATGTTGAACTTGAGCGGCAGCGACTTTTAGACTATGTACTCTAACATCCACCTCATGTGCCACAATTTTTATATTACCTGCTAAATGCAGAGCGGTAGCCAATAATCAGTTGAGCTGTGGGTAGAATTAGGAACTGGACATTTCTCGTGGCTTTTGGAGATCTGGTCAAAGACTGTCGCTTGAATCCGGGATTTGCTCCCAGGGGGCTGAGAGCGTCCACAGGGAATACGAAGATCCTTCCTGAGACCCAATTTTGGGGCTGTTCTAAGACAGAGGCACCGGCTGGCCTGATTACGACTCCTTCCATTCCCAGAGCACAACACATTCTGCTTCAGCAAGAAAGCCAGAGATGACTGTCGACAGGAGCCAGTACCATCCCTAATTTGGGCGTAACGTGTCCTGAGAAAAGAACGCTTGGTCTTTGAGCTTTGAGCAGCATTACTCAAGCAAACTATTGACCAACCATATATCATACCTACGTGCCTAAATGGATAGGTGGATTGGGCTCCTCGCAGAGACCACCGGTTGTCTCTAGAATCTATTCTCCACCTTCTCTGGAATAAATCAACCCCCCAGTTATTAGCTGGGCAGCAGAAAGGCTGCAACCGTTAGGCACCCTGTAGCTGGTGTGGTTGCGTGACTGTGCTCTGACCGATGGACTGTACAACCTCCGTGAAGTGTGTTGAGATAGCAGGAGGTGGGTGTGCCCAGCCCCCTCCTTTTTTCCTGATTGCTGGTGGAAAGGTGCGTTTGCAGGAACGACCTTCAGCAACCATCTCGGAGCATGGGGTGACCTTCAGAATGAGGACCTGGAGTGGTGAAGACCATGATAGGACAAAATAAGGTAAAACAAAAAATAATAAAAAAAAAAAGCCCCAAACAAAAGAGGAAACCAGCACCCAAGCCCCTGATGCAATGAAATGCCACCACCACCCTGAACTGCCTACTTCTAGTTTTTTCTCAAGGGACAGAAATACAACCGTATATTTTTAAAGATACTGCTAATTTGAACTTTTAATAAAACAAAAGCCAAACGTGGGCTTCCAAATATCCTTTACGTTGACGCCCTCAGTCCTAATGTGGCGCGACATTTTCGTAAACTTAGTAAACGCAGAATGATATTCGAATCCCAACTGAATGTACTTAATTCCTTGCAAGTTTCAAAGGATTAAGGGATTTTTAAAAAGAAAAATGAAGTAAACAATTTGAAAAAGATAAAAATAAAATAAAAATGAAGTTATGATATCAATAAGAAGATGTCGTCAATGCCAACAAATTGCCGTTGTTCAAATTTTGACTCCAAATCTTGTGGTATAGTCAGTCTTTGCTTTGCATGAGAGTGTGGGACTGTAAAAATGGATTATGCAAACCTTCACCTTGCAAAAAATATCTACTTCTGTCTTGCAAAAAAAAAAAAAAAGCACGTGGTTCATATATAATTACACACAGAAATCTAAGGGTCAACGTGATAAGGTAGTGCCATAGCTCTCAGATTTTAGCCAAGGGGTGGTGGGTCTTTGAACGAATGGATGAGGAGGGAAGGCAGCAGGGGTGGTAAAAGAGAGGAGGGCCTGGGAACTCACATGAAGGGTGAGTAGAAAACAATGTGGACTCAAGCTAGAAAAGTAAGAAATGAGACCCAGGAAACAGAGAAAGAAAAGACTCTGTAAGTAGAAATGGATGTGAACGTGGATCAAGTCAGACACTGTTGCGGTTGAAGGCGGGCTAGAGAACGTCAGTTCCCCTCCATCAGAGAAGTTATTTGTGGGGGAAGCATTCTGCAGGTGGTCCTCCTGGGGGACTATCCCGCCCTCAGTGCTGTGGGTGGGGGGCAGGTGGAGGACGGGGAAGGGGGCAGGGCTGCTGCTGGGACCCGGAGGAAGAGGGTAGCCCGCAGGCGTGCTGATGGGGAAGTGAAAAGGCCAGGAAGGGCATGTGGCTGTGGGGTTTCTCCAACAGGGAACGGGGCAGAGGGTGAGGCTTACCAGGCAGGGGATGGCAGGGCAGGGGGCAGGTCCTGTGAACTTGGCCGCGACCACAGGGAACCCAGGAGAGCTCTCTGAGGGGCAAACATCACCCATGGAGGTGAATTTGGGAGGGCCAAGGACCAGGACTTCTGGGCGAGCAGAGGGTGCCTGGGGAAGGCTGTCGCCAGAGGCAGAGCAGGGGGCCCGCAGCACAGCCACAACCTTCTTATCCCAGGAGGCCGCTCCCCTGTCAGATTATCCCATCTGGGCTGTGTGTGTCTACAGGCTCACCTGTACCCACTTCCTCTCCCCGATGCCTTTTCTATAGACTCCAGACCCTGGGGTCTGTGTTCCTGAGCATTCACTACTGCAAATAGCTTCAGTCCCCTCCTCACAGAGCCCCCTGCCCACCCCACCTGCCTTTCTGTTGGGGTGCCAGCCACGTGAGCCTCCGGGCATAAAACTGACCAATTTAGGATGAGTTTAGCTGGCTTTTCGTGGAAGTAACCGAAATATTTTAAGAACGAGCCTGACGTAATCAGGTCTACATTTTATGGGGCCGCTGAGGCAGAGTGCCCAGCAGATGTGGAGGGGGCCTGGGCTGCGGGAGGCAGCGGGGGTCACGGCTGCCCCTGGCCCCCACGGGAAGAGGCATGCTATGCAGGCCACACAGACAAGTGACAGGGAGCAAGGAGAGGACGGGTCCCAGGAACGCGGGTTTCCAGCTTCTGTTGGGGTGACTGGCCCGGCACGGCCACATCCTGGGCTGGGCTGTCCCTGTTCTTCTCGTTCCCCACGTTCTTCTCGTTTTCCCACGTTCTCCTCCCTTCTTTCATCAGTCTGTGCTCTTTCCCGTGGCAATCACGTGGATTGTCTCACGAGTGACTCCGGGAGAAAAAGCGAGGGTAGAACCTGTCCCACGCCCACAGGCTCGGTCTGCTCTCCTCCTCCGGGCTGTGCTCACTCTGCACGGGGGCTCGGCCCGCACTGGGCGAGCTCGGCTGCCCGGGCCTGACCCCCACACCGTCACTTTCTCCCAGTTCTTGGGGCCAGAAGAACAAGGGTTTGGTTTCTGGTGGAGTCTCTCTTTCTTGGTTTGCGGACGGCTGCCTTCTTGATGTGTCCTCACATCACCTTTCCTTGGTGCGTGAGGACAGAGGGAGAGAGAGCGAGCTCATTCCCTGGCATTTCTCCTTGTAAGGCCCCCCCGTTAGCACCTTTGTAACAATGGCTGCCTTCCTGGAGGCCCTATCTTCTAATAGAACCACCCTGCAGGGGGTGAGGGGGAGGGTAGGTCTCCCACGTATGAATTTGGTGGGGGAGGGGACACAAGTACTCAGTTTATAACAGTAAGACCACTTCATTTGGAGGTCAAGGCCACCAAGAGTACTTGGATTACACGCGTAAGGGAAGTTCTCTAGAAGCTTCATCAGAAGTGATGTGGACGATTTGATCGATAGATCTTACGCTCTGTGTCTTTACCTCACTTTGTTCTGAGTTCGGGAGGGGGGCAAGTTACAGGGTTACAGGTTCTATTATACTAACCGCTGTGGCCAGGTTGGGTCCCAGTGATAAGTAAACGTGAGAGGGGCGCCTGGGTGGCTTAGCGGGTTAAGCGTCCGACTCTGGGCTTCTGCTCAGGTCATGATCTCACAGCTCGTGAGTTCAAGCCCCGTATCCAGCTCTGTGCTGACAGTGCGGAGCCTGCTTGGGATCCTGTCTCTCTCCCTCTTTCTCTGCCCTGCCTGCCATCTGTCTCTCTCTCCCTCTCAAAGAAATAAACTAGGGGCGCCTGGGTGGCTCAGTCGGTTAAGCAGCCGACTTTGGCTCAGGTCATAATCTCGCTGTCCGTGAGTTCGAGCCCCGCGTCGGGCTCTGTGCTGACAACTCAGAGCCTGGAGCCTGTTTCAGATTCTGTGTCTCCCTCTCTCTCTGACCCTCCCCTGTTCATGCTCTGTCTCTCTCTGTCTCAAAAATAAATAAACGTTAAAAAAAATTAAAAAAAAAAAAGAAATAAACTTAAAAAAAATAAGTGAACTTGAGAATCTTAGAGACCAAGTACAACACGGTTGATTTCTGATGCCAGCCAATGGCCCGTGGCCTCTGCCTCGGAAACTCCTATTGGAGGCAGCGGTTCTCAGAATCCTGCAGGGAAGGTGGTCAGAGGCCACGTCTGAAGCACAACACATTCCATGCCCAGAGCTCAGCAGCCCCAGCCCCAAGGCGAGGAAGCAGGGAGCTGTAGTTTTCCTACGAGCCCGTGGGAAAAAATGTAATAACCACACAGCATTGTGTGGACTGTGGCCTCCTAAAACCAGAGTTTGCCATTAATAAGAAGATTTGGGCGATGACAGGATCTGGGACGTGAGCGAGATCTGGCTGGGGCTGAAATTGTGGACGGTGGCTCTTGGAAGTTTGTGGCACGTGGAAATCGCCACGTATCTGTGGCCGTAATAGAAAGAGCTCACTGAGGGGCTCTTGCGTGGCTCAGTCGGTTAGGCGTCCGGCTCTTGGTTTCAGCTCAGGTCATGATCTCATGGCCTCGCGGGTTCGAGCCCCCAAGTCAGGCTCTGTGCTGACAGTGGGGAGCCTGCTTGGGATTCTCTCTCTCTTCCTCTCTCTCTCTGCCTCTCCCCCCACTCACGCTGTCTCTGTTTCTCTCAAAACAAATAAATAAACTTTAAAAAGAAAGAAAGAGCTCACCGAGTGTGATTTCCAGCCTTGTTATCAATGCTGACAAACGTGTCCCCGAATTCAATTCTTGGCTGAAAATACACTTCTGCATTGGCTGAACGCATTGTCAGGCTCTATCCGTTCACGACTCCGTTAAGATGCTTGGAACCAAGCATGTGTTGAGTGACTTTTTGGTGAATGGATGTATGAGTTAGATTCAATAGGCGGGCAAATTCTTCACACTTTTCATGGTCCTGTGCACTCTGGGGTGGCTGCACTTTCCTCTCTCGGGGGAAGGGGGAGCCGGCGATGGCTTATCAAGGTGCCTGGGGAGCTGGCGCAGACCTGAGAACACAAATCCTGCAACTTACAAAGGTGCCTGCGAGAATCAGGGGAGGAGAAAGGTGGGGGGATACGGGGTGAGGCGGGAAAGAGCAGACTCTGAAGATTCTGGAAAGGGGAGGAGAGGGATGGACCATCCAGAGAGGGGGCTGGATGGGACAGAGGCAGAGCTGGACCCCTGATCTGTTAGAACAAGCAGGACGCAGCCAAATGGTGCGGTTTCTGTGTTTTGCTGTAGCGATGAGACGTGAGTCCCAGGGAGGCGCGGTGACGCTCTGGTGTCACACACAACTCCCTACAGGATCCTGGCAGAGGGAAGCGGGTGTGGTGGGGGGTGGAGACAAGGAGAGGAGCTGGAAGCCAGGCAGGGGGACAGTCTTGGTGGGAGCTGGAGGGGAAATGAGAGCCCGCGTAGGAGGCTGGAGGCTGGAGAGGGAGCAGCAGAGCTTTTTTATTTCAATCAGCAGTTGGGGGGGAGGACGGCTTGTCGGTGGAAGAAGGAAGTCAGAGCAGAGACAGTGCCAGGCAGGTTGGCTGAAAACAGAGGGGAGTGGGGAAACCTCTCCAGGTGACATGGTGTCTCTACAGGTCACCCTGCTGGCTGCCCTTCTCCTGGGAGGTCACGGTGCACGAGGTAAGAGCCTCTGCCGCCCGCCCGGTCCCCAGCTCCGGGCAGAGCCCGGCGGCCTCTCCCAAGACGATCGGGATTCTCAGGTGGCTGGAGCGTCCGCACCCTGAGAGGTCCCGGCCCGGGTTGGGTCCGCTCCTTGACAGGTGGCGAGCGTGGGGCCCCGAGTCAGGGAAATGTCATCACTAACCTCGTTGTGGCTTGCCCCTCTCTCCCCTTCTCTCCCTCTTTCCCTCTCCTTCTTTCCCTCTTTCTCCCTCCTTCTACCCCCTCCTCTCGCTCCTCCTCTCCCTCTCCCCCTGCCCTCTCTGTCTCTCCTCTCCTCCTTCACTACTGCTTCACTTCCCAACTTCTCTTTCCTGCTTGCTTCTTTTTTTCTCTTAAACAACCTGACGCTCTACTACCCACAGCAGCCCAGGAACCCCTCTCGTTCCATGTCGCCCATATCTTCTCCTTTGCCAACCAATCCTGGGCACAGCATCAGGGCTCAGGCTGGCTGGGTGACATGCAGACTCACGGCTGGGACAGCAAGTCCGAAACGATAATTTTCCTGCGCTCGTGGTCTAAAGGCAACTTCAGCAACGAGGAATTGATCGACCTGGAGCTTCTGTTCCGCGTCTACTTCATCGGATTAACTCGGGAGACTGAAGAGTATGCCGATCAATTGCACTTAACATGTAAGTTCCCTCAGAAGGTGCTTCGATTTCCAGGAAGCATGCGCACACCCTTTGGGACCACTGCCTGTTGTTCCTGTCCCAGGATAAACATCTTCATGAATCAACTCGGGGGTCCTTCCGGATTTGGGCTCCTCAAGACTTCCTAGACTCTTTCTTCTTCTGACTCCTTTTTTCTTGCTCATTTTTAGCTTTCCTCAGTGGTCTCCGTTCTGCGGCCTAAAACACAGAGACACATAGTCGTGCCCCTCTGTGCCTGACTCCCTTAAACTGTGATCTCTTCCTCCATTCAGGAGCTTCCAAGGTTTATGCTACAGCCCAGCAACCATTACGACCCATGTCATGTGCCCTCTACTCGCAGGACACCCTTCACGTGGACTCTGACCTCCACTTTACTATCATTTCCCTGACTTCTTCAAATCAAATTCTTAATTCTTGGCATGTATCCCTATGGCCCCTTCCCCATCCCCCGAATTCTCTTCCTTCTTCCTGATCAAACACATCTTTGGCTTACGCCCACACCTCTACAAAACCTTCCGGCTCCACTTTTCAATCAAGCCCTTATATCATTTGTCTCATTTTCCCACCCACAAATCTGTCTTTCTCCTTCCTCCTTCTTCCCAGATCCCATGGAAATACAGGTGGCAGCTGGCTGTGAGCTACATTCTAGTGACATTGCAAAAGGCTTCTTACAGGCAGCTTATCAAGGATCAGATTTCCTGAGCTTCCAAAACATGTCCTGGGTGCCATCTCTAGAGAGTGATAGCAGAGCCCAGAGCGCCTGTGACCTCATGAACCAGTATGAAGCCATCAGGGAAACGGTGCACAGCCTCACCGCAAACACCTGTCCCCGATTTGCCTTGGGTCTCTTCGATGCAGGGAAGGTGGATCTCCAGAAGCAAGGTTTGGACGGCCCCTGCCTCTAGGATTTTTCTATACATGCCCCTTCCCACCATCCCTTTCAAAGTTAAGACAAGGACGAGTTCAAGGAGGCTAGGATTTTCTGGGTACAAGTTTCCTAGAGCAGGATAATATGTACATACTGATGCGGTTACCCCCTTGAGCTGTGTGTTAGAGTCTCCGTCTGAATACCTTTCATGCCCTCTGCAGTGAGGCCAGTGGCCTGGCTGTCCAGTGGCCCCAGTCCCGGTCCTGGCCGTCTGCTCCTGGTGTGCCACGTGTCCGGCTTCTACCCAAAGCCAGTGTGGGTGACGTGGATGCGGGGTGAGCAGGAACAGCCGGGCACCCGGCGAGGCGACGTCCTGCCCCACGCTGACGGGACGTGGTATCTTCGGGTGACCCTGGACGTGGTAGCACAAGAGGCAGCGGGCCTGTCTTGCCGGGTGAGACACAGCAGTCTAGGAGGCCGGGACATGGTCCTCTACTGGGGTGAGTAAGGTAGAGCCTGTAGGTGTGAGAAGGTGGCTCTTGAGCCTAGAGGGTTGGGCAGAGGAAAGTTTCATGGCGCCAGAACGAGGGGAGTGCGGTATCAGGAAAGAATGAATACAAGTGATTTCAGGAAAGTAAGGGTGGAGCACAAGGGGGGCTCGGATGCCAGAGGCTTGGGGAAGAGATGAGGCACCCTCCTCCGGGCAGGTGTGAGAACAGAGTGACAAGGTTGTTTGAAGACGGCATTCATATCCGATGCACCTGTTGAGATGGGGAATCATGGACAGAGTCGAACCGGCAGTGGGTCAAAAATGACGTCTGTTGTGTCTCTCTAATACCCACAGGACACCACCTTTCCATGTACTTGATCCTGTTGGCTGTGATAGTGCCCCTCATTCTTCTGACAGTCACTGCATTGTGGTTTAAGAAGCGCCGGTGAGTTCTCCGGGTTTCCTCCTCTCTCCCCAGTTTCTTCTTTCACATTCCAGCTTTACCTGTCTTAGCTTCTGTCTCCTGACTCCTCGCTCCTCCAATGCACCCAGAGGCTGCCATCTGTCTTCCACAGCTCCTATCAAGACATCCCGTGAGCTTCCTCGCCACGCCTTCCCCAAGGGCCCGGGAGCCTAGGACACCAGAGTGATACCCTTCTTTCCACCCTCCGTTGAATTTGTTTTTCCTGTTTCTGCTTGACGATCATCAGTTCACACAAACCGGTCTAGTTGTGTAACCCTCTATGGAATGCCTCCCTTATAATCTCCATTCGTTCCACAGTCTGCAACTTTCAAAGCCCATTGTGGTTCACAGCCTCCAGAGTCTTCCTTGACCCATTGGTGGGAAGCCCTTCAACTCCGTTCCGTGTGCATCTCATTTCTCCCTGCACAGCGGCTCCCTAGGTCGTTCTTCCCCTTCCAATATGCAAACTCCTCTAGGACGGCGATCATGATGAAGATGTGTTTTCTGCGGCTAAGACGTGCTCAGTGAAAATCAAACCCAAACAAACCATATCCAAGCTGGACTCACGGTTCTATTGACAGTCTCTCCTCATATGTTTACTCCTGACGTGGTTATAGGTTTTGAAGGATTGGTGTTTCCCTTTTTCTTTAAATGTTTCTTAAGTGGCCCCCAAATCCCATATCCCTTTAGCGCCCTCATTTTTTCACTAAACTCTTAAGGAAAAATGCAGCGTTGCTCCTTGCCAAGCTTTCCCCCCGCCCCCCAAATACAACGATGCTACTCTTTCCAACTCATTCCAAACACGAAGAGAGAAAGAGTGAGCAGGCCACGTGTGCGGTGGGGCAGACGTGTCGCGGATGGTTAACAAAACGGAACAAGAGAGCCGGTCCCCGGGATTGGGGTGGGATCAAGGCACAGGATGTATATGGAAGACAAACCCCCCCAAGGGTGGCGCTCTCTCAGATACCTTTGTCTGGACTTTGTTTTCTTCAAGACTCATTCACTAATGCAAGTAACACTTGTCAAACCGTGAAACACGGGACAGGCACACTCGTGAACTGGTCGAGGAAGAAACAGTGGGGACCGTATCCACTTGACTAGAGATGCAATGCCCACCTTCTTCAGTCTGTCGATGCCCTTTGTACTCGGTACATTTTTTCGGTTTCATTTTAGAAATTTTGAATCAACTTTATGAATGTGTAATTTACATACCATAAAATGCATCTATTTTAAGTATACAATTCTATTCGTTTTGGCATACATATACACTTATGTAAGCAAGACCACCGTCAAGATACAGCACATCCCATTACCCCAGTTACCCCCATACCCACTGGCAGCTAAACCTACCGCCAACCAGGAATCCTTGCAAATACTGGTATGCTTACTGATATGGCTAAGCTTTGATTTGTCTTTTCTGTAATTTTATTAAAATAAAATCACTTATATAAACCATAAGAGACTCAAATACAGAGGACAAACTGAGGGTTTGTAGGGTGGTGGGTGGGGGGAATGGGCTAAATGGGTGATGGGCATTAAGGAGGGCACTTTAGGGGATGAGCACTGGGTGTCCTATGTAAGAGATGAATCACTGGGTTCTACTCCTGAAGCCAAGATGACACTGTATATCAAGTAAATTAAATTTAACTTAAAACAAAGAGGAAAAGGGGCACCTGGATGGCTCAGTCTTGACTTTGGCTCAGGTAATGATTTCACGGTTTGTGAGTTCGAGCCCCAGCATCGGGCTCCGTGCTGACAGTGTGGAGCCTGCTTGGGATTCTATCTCCCTCCCTCTCTCTCTCCTACTTCCTCTCTAGCTCTCTCTCTCTCAAAAATAAATTAAAAAAGGAAAAAGAAAAATTAAAAAAAGGAAAAAACGGAATCACTTATATGTACTCTTTGTATCTGGGCTTTTTTTTTTTTCCACCTAGTATATGGTTGTAAGTCATTCCATATTTCTTGTTATTACTCAATAGATCTCTGGTATGAATATACTATCTTTTTTTTTTATTCATCCACTCTTTTATGGTTATTCGAGGCTCTTTGATTGTGGTTTTGTTTATTTCATTACCTGCCTGGGCTAGTTCTGTGGATTCTGGCTGCCCTCCTCACTTTGCTTTTTTATCGAGCTGACAACTGGTGTTATATTAGTTTCAGGCGTAAAATGTAATCCTTGGGTCTTTGTCTACACTGCAAAGTGGTCACCGCAAGAAGATCTCTTTTCCTTCTTTCCCTCCCTCCCCTCTTCTCCTTCTTCCTACTTCCTGCCTCCCTGGAAGTCACTCCCATCTCGACTTCCTAGATGGGATGCTGCGCGATTCATGAATCGTTTCATAAAGCCGATTACATCTTCAAATTCTTTTGGTTGAAATTTGTGTGTTAACAGCACTGGTAAGGGTTACATCTTTTGTCGAGGGGACACATATGGATTGGAGCGCACACACATTTACCATTCAAGCAGCTTGCAAATCTGCCCTGGCCTCTACTTTTTCTGTGCAAAGCTTCGTGTCTGGCCAGGGATAAGCGGAGAACTGTGGCCCGCTTTGCTCTCTCCTTAGTAGGTGTGCAACGTTCCACACTTCTAGGAATACATGGCAGCTCATCAGGCCCCACCATGGCTGACTCATTTCCCTGATATCTGTTAAATTTTGGCCGCTCTATTCTTTGCCTTAACGGGTATTGCAGCCCTAGGCAGCAGTCATGTTGACCTTTGATATTTGCCACCCATTGTTATTATTTCCTACAACCTCCCTGGGCATGAGGCCTCTCTGCAGAGCTCCAGGTTGGGTACACCCTTCCGGTGACAGCAAAACCGTAGGTCCTCGGCTTCCAGAATCACCAAGCCAGGGGAGAGATGGGAGCAGCCTGGCGTCAGTCACTCTGTTGTTCTTGCTGAGGGTAAGGTAGCTCTGGAGTAAGTACTTCTCAATCTGTTGTATACCTTCAGTCATTTTCCAGAATTCTGAAATTGCTTATTTAGAAAATCATGTCCCTTGTTATCACCGATAGTTAGGGAAAGAACGTGCTGAGCCCCTTACCCAGCCACTCTGGACACCTTGCTCCCTGCTGCCTCTGAACACCTTGCTCCCTGTGTAATATTATAAATCAAACAAGCAAAAGTTTCCATTCCTAACCATTGAAAGCAAAATGCAACACTACTCATAACCACTTGTCAAGATGGTGACAAGCCGTAAGTCTAGAACCATTTCAAGCTCCTTTAAAGCATAACAGTTTACTTGGGGCACCTGGGTGGCTCAGTCGGTTGAGCGTCCGACTTCGGCTCAGGTCATGATCTCACAGCTCATGAGTTCTAGCCCCGCGTCGGGCTCTGTGCTGACAGCCCAGAGCCTGGAGCCTGCTTCTGCTTCTGTGTCTCCCTCTCGCTGCCCCTAACCCACTCACATTCTGTCTCTGTCTCTCTCAAAAATAAATAAACATTTAAAAAAAATTTTTTTAAAGCATAACAGTTTACTTATCTACAGGGGATCTACCCCAGGGTCAGAAAACAATTCTTACCTTGTTTCCGGTAATCATATTGTTCATGATGGTGTTGGTATTGTCCTAAGACCATCTTGCGTGTGTGGTCTAATGGGATGTAGCGTAGAGTGGGGTGGGTGAGGACGTATTTGTGTTGGTTCATCGGCGGCCAGTTTTTCCTCGTGGGAGAAGAAGTTGCTATGAGTTAAAGGAATAAAACTCTGTGGTTCTGGAATTGAAATGAAATTTATACAAATGTGAACTCATTATGGTATTCTTTTTTTTTTTTTCACGTATCAATCTTTTAATGTCGAGACATAAGAAAATGGCCAACCAGAAAACAGCTTTCCGTTGGCCTAGCGGAGACCATTCGTTACAAGTAGCCGTTCTGGCAAACAGCACAGCTGGGCGTGAAGTCAGGGCAGCCCCTGCTCCATTGTCACTTCCAGGCTGAGCCCCCCTACCTCCCGTAGAATCAGAGCATGCGGTGAGCGAAGCCAAACTTCTCGGGCCTCCGCTTTGCCTCTTCCTTCTGAACCAAGAGGGGAGAGAATAACCAGCAAAGCTTGTGTTGTTATCCAGAGGGGAGGCTGTAAGAACGTCACTGTCAGCGTCCTTTATTCCCGGGGGCTCGGAGCCCACAGGACGATTTTAAGAGGCCCCCGTGTAGCCATGTGATTGGCTCCCAGAACAGACATTTTGGTCTGAACCGTGAGGGTTACGGCAGACACAGAGGGGGCAGATGGTAGGGGAGAGGCCAGGAAGCGAGTGTCACAAATGGTATGTCTTCAAAGAAATAAGGCATGTGCTGCTGTCCCCAGCTGCCATCAGGCAAGGAGTGGCTCAAACCAGGGTCTTTGCAAAAATATAGTCTGTGTGCGGAGGCCCCCCTTTCAGAGAAAGGCGAGGGTCCTAGAACGGAATGCTGGAAGGACTTTTATTAATCCCCTGGGTTAAAAGGACAGTTAAAGTCACTTGGGGAAAGAGAGAAACACCAACTACCCCTCCCTTCAAGCTTTAGTGGCCGACAGGAATCCAGGCTCTGAAGTCACAAACACCTTTTATTTTTCAAGATTATGAGCGAGAGCGGCAGCTGGTCAAGCGTGTTCTTGCAGGAAGGCCGGGAGCAGGGAACGTGAGGGGTGCTCCCTGTGAGCGGCTTATGGGGAGAGCGGCGGTCCAGCCCCACGGCCCCCACGCGGGGACAGTCGTCCTCAGGGCCAGGGGTGGGGGTGCTGGGGACAGGTGATGCTGTGTTCCACAGATAATGGTATGAAGGGACGGTTAAAATGCAAAGTTTAAGTGCGGCATTTGGAAACATTGTTATTAAAATTTTAGGAGATTACAACCTGGAAGGATTGAGAAATTCTAAAGAAACTAAGCAAAAGCAAACAAACAAAAAAGAAGGCGGAAGATGTCAAAGGCATGAGAGCTCTTTGTGGGTGCTGACCAGCTCACTTTGCGATTAGAGATAATAAGTCGCATAAAATTTGACAATCAGGGGCACCTGGGTGGCTCAGTCCATCAAGCGTCCGACTTCGGCTCAAGTCACGATCTCACGGTTTGGGGGTTCGAGCCCCGCATCGGGCTCTGTGCTGGTGGCTCGGAGCTTGGAGCCTGCTTCGGATTCTGGGTCTCCCTCTCTGTCTGTCCCTCCCCCACTTGTGCTCCCTCCCTCCCTCTCTCTCTCTCTAAAATAAATAAACACTTAAAAAATTTTAAAAGAACACTAAAAATAAAAATGCATTAGTTTTTACTTCTAGTAGAGTATCTATCTATGTAAAATTTCAGCCCTCTCATATCGCCGGTGGGAATGCAAAGTGGCACTGCCTCTGTGGAAAATGGTTTGGCATTTCCCCAAAAAGCTAAGTGTAGAATTAACCATATGACGCAGACCTTCCACTTCTAGGTATATCCCCATAAAACCTAAAGACAGATGTTCAGATAAATGTACGCAAAAGTTCATGGCAGCACTATTCGCAATAATGAAGAGTGAATAGGAAGAAACTGCCCAAATACCCATTGGTGAGTAAATGGCTGCACAAAATGTGGCAGATACACAGAATGGAACATCATTCAGCCATAAAAAGGAATGAAAAATAACACAGCGTGGATGTGCCTCAAAAACATGATGTTTGGGGGAAAAGAAACCAGGTTGCGTAATTCTGTTCATATGAAATACAACAGTAAGTCCACAGAGACCGAAAGAGGATTATGAGCTAATAGGGGATTGGCCTGGGGGAAGGGTGGGGGTAGGTGACCGCATAATGGCTATGGGATAGTCCCTTGGGTAATATAAATTTTGGGCAAGTTGTTCGAGCTGGTGGTTGCAACATTGTAATGTACTAAATTCCATTGAGCTGGCTGTTTTATATTGTGTTTCACCTCAACAGCAAAACAGATACGCAATTAGATAATCCGAAATTTTGGAGTCTAAGTATGAGATGTTCCATTGGAAAAGAATGGAAGGAAAGATGGAAAATCTTTGGAGAAAAAAAAAAAAAGCCTACAAGGTAGTAACAAATAGAATAATAGACGTTTCCTTTTCAACAGTAGATGTGGGAAAACAGTAAATTAGAATTTGACACTAGAATTTGAAATCCAGACCTACTGGGACCTCCGTCTGCTCTATAGATAGAAGGATTGTACGGACCCCAACATATGCACTCATAAAAGATAGACAACAGCAAAAAGCAAAGTAAACCTACAGGAACAAAGGTGTGTAAAAAAAAAAAATTGAAACCCCAAAACATACAGTTTGGATTCAAAGACCAATAAGTCAAAAATGCAGGGTTTTCCAATCAGTCTGTCTCAGAAGTTTAAATCTCTCAAGAGGGACACGTGGGTGGCTCAGTCAGTTAAGCATCCAACTTAGGCTCAGGTCATGATCTTGCAGTTCCTGAGTTCGAGCCCCTCTCGTCGGGCTCTGTGCTGAAAGCTCGGAGCCTGGAGCCTGCTTCGGATTCTGTGTCTCCCTCCCTCTCTGCCCCTACCTGATCGCTCTCTCTCTCTCTCTCTCTCTCTCTCTCAAAACTAAACAATAAAAAAAAATTAAAACGCTAAAAAAAAAAAAAAGAAGTTTCAACCTCTCTGTGTCCCAGTACTGGGGAGGTGTAAGGGTTAAATTGTAGTGTAGGGCTAATGCTTAGCTTGAAAAATAACAGCTTTGTGTTGACATTGAAGGTTAAGAGATAACAGCCTTGCTTTACTCTTATAAATTACGCCTCATACTCTTGTAAATTAGGCTTCACCAATTAAGGAAGCAAAAGTTCAAAGAAAAGAGCATCAGAGGCAGGGTCAAGGAGATCCACTGGTTGCAACTTAGAGGCAGAAAGTCTAAAGTAAACACCTCATTAGGCAACTGTTTCTAACTCATCTGGAAATTGTTTCTTTGTTCTGTTCCCAGGTGATGATAAAACGATGTGATCGGTTATAAAAACTCTGTACCCCGGCTGTTCGGGGCCGCACTCTTATCAAGAGTGTTGGTCCCGATCGGTCGGCCTTGCCTCTCATTGTAATAAACTTTGTTGTGACTGTCACTGGTGCCTGTAGCATTCTGTTTCAGGAGTCGTGTGGATGCAACAGAGGCAGGTACATTTCACTGGAAATTGCCCCTTCCAGCTCAAATTTGAGGTTCTTTGTGGCCCTTAAGAACATGTGTGTTCTGGGCAAAGTTCAGCCAGCCAAGGTTCCTGAGCTAAAAGGAAGTCTGTGAACTCACTTCCAACTTTGGGATAAGGTGGGCTGGGGGACGAGAGTCTGGATGCTAAACAGGTACCGCAGAGCTGAAAAAGGTGCGAACGGCAGGTGCCCCGTGAATACTCGCCGGATAAATGAACGAGTAGGGCAAGAGGCCTGCCGTTTTCGGATCTGTTGCTAACTTTTATCCCTTGGTTAAAATCGCAAAGTTTGAAAGAAAGCAATACAGCTACGGGCGGCTCACTTGCCTGCTTCCTCTGCCCGGCTTCGGGCCCGCAGGTACCGTGACCTCGGCTCGGGCTGCGGGACGCGGACGGCGCTGGGCCTCAGGCGGCTGCTGGAGGCCAGCTCGCTGGGCCGCCGCCTGCATTTAGGTGGAGGGGCCCCGACTGGCCCCGGGTCTGCGGACATCTCACGTTTGCCGCCGAGGTGTTTGTGCTCTTTGCTTTTGGGGTGGAACTTGAGGATCTTTGTTGTATTTCTTGTCGTTGGGATCTTGGAGGAATCAGGGACGTTTTCACCCGTTAATCCTGCTCTCTCTCCTCTTTACCAGGAAAGGCAGGACCCTGTCTTCTGAGTCTCTTGGTTGGAGTCATCTGGGTGTCCGAAGAGTTGTGTCCACTCAGGCTTCTGTCTTGGAGGCTCGGAACATTTGGGAGAGGGGACTTTACGGCCGGAGGGTGGATTGATGTGGCAGGGTGCCGCCTCACGGCTGCCAACGTCCCGTCCCAGAGGGTGCGGTCGCGCCTTCGGTGGGGTTTGCATCCGAGCAGGGGTGGTGGTGGCGGCGACCGTGACGGTGGACGAGAGGGCACGAGAGCACCTGTCAGGTGTCTGACCCGGAAACGGAGGCTGCCGTTCCCAGTCTCTCTTTGAGTCCACGCAGGACGCCGTGGGCCAGCATCCCGATTGGCCCACACTGCTCGGCCAGCGTCCCCTCCGAGGCCAGCTCCACCGGCTCTCGGTGCTGCCACATCGCTGTCAGTGGGATGTTTGTTGTGTGGGAGAATTAATCTACTCACTGCGCTCACGCACCTACTAAGTTCTTACCATTTGGGCCGGTCAGCGAGTCAACACCACATCCCGCAGATGGAGTCTTGGGTGTTCTCCCTCAAACTCAAGGCTCACGAAGAAATAAAAAACCAACCATGTTAATGGCGGGAGGTGTCCAGTCTCTGCTGTCGTCTGGCTGTCACCCAAACGGTGACTTACATACTTCACAATTCGGACTTTGCGGTCAGGCTCAGATAAAGGCCACTCTTCGTGGCGGGAGCCACTGATTTCCAGGCGTAGAGATGGTGACAGTCCTCATTTTGGATTTGCTTATCGACAGCCGTAAGATCGGTGAGTGAAAGCCCCTCGTGCTTGGAATCTTCTACCACCCCGTTTCTGCTAGATGATACGTGGACCTATGCCAGTGGGTCACGCTTTCCTGATTGGAGGAAATCCAAGAATTATCGTAACGGGCAACATGTTGACTAGCGCCCATATATTTCCCTCCGTGGATGCTCAATGTACTGTTGCGATGTGCTGAGGGCATTCACAGAGAAGACAGGGGATGACAACTCAGGACCCATATCTTGGAACTTTTGGTGAAAAGTGACAAGCTCCTTGCTCACCTAGCAATCGTTTATTTGCTGTCGGAAATGCCGAAAGGTAGAGTGAGGCTGTGAGATGCTGCGAGAGGAGAAGGACGCTCTCTGGCCTGGGACCCTCTTACAAAAATCTGTCTCTGAGACTGAAGCTACACACAGGAGACTCCCCAGTTTCTCCTGGGCTCAAGAAGATTTGTTACTCTATTTTTTTTCGCTAAATAATTTTTTTTAAATATAATTTCTTGTCAAGTTGGTTTCCATGCAGAAGCTTTGTTACTCTATTTTTTTAACTAAATAATTTTTTTTAAATATAACTTCTTGTCAAGTTGGTTTCCATGCAGAAGCTTTGTTACTCTATTTTTTTAACTAAATAATTTTTTTTAAATATAACTTCTTGTCAAGTTGGTTTCCATGAAGAAGCTTTGTTACTCTATTTTTTTAACTAAATAATTTTTTTTAAATATAACTTCTTGTCAGGTTGGTTTCCACGCATAAGATTTGTTACTCTAAACTCCAAAGCCTGAGCGCCACCGAAAAGAAGGTCATATGCCAGTAGAAAGTGTCATCTTTACCTGTGAAAAATGGCTGTGACATAAGACGAATTTGTTTGGATTCTTAAACGGCAGTATTTATCATACTTGATTCTGGGATTTGGGTCTGTGGCACTACAGCCCGGGTGGGGTTTTCAATGCTTTGCCTTGTTGTAAATGACTGTCAATATATACAGCATCCCAGAAATGAGAATGTGGGTGAGAGGGTCCAGACAAGGTGGGTGAGATGAGCCACAGGAACCACTGAGGACGCAGGGAGCAGTGACAGAATTGCAGGTTAGGGAGGCGGGGCAAGGTCCAGCGGGGTGGCTAAACCCAAAGCATCCTTCTAGATCCAGGCGAGCCGGAGGAGTTGTCCACCATTTCCCCCTTATTTAATGCTGTGGAAGGACCTGCGTGGGGAGGTGAAACGGCCCTTCAGAACCACATGGGGGTGGGGGTCTTCCGAGGTAGGAAGCAGAAAGGGAACTGGCCCCCGGGGGCCAAGGAGACAAGAAACCAGATGTCAGAGTCAGATCGGCTGGGGTGAAAACGAGCGGTGAGTGGGAGGCCCGGGGCTGCGGGAGGGGCGGCTCTTCTCTGCTGGGCAGCCTGGACCAGGAAGAGATCTGCCAGCTGGGAGACAGAGGAAGTCACCTCTGAGCGAAACTGCTGAGCCAGAGCCAGAAGAGCAGCAGCTGGGTCCCCGGGGAGATGCTGCTTCCGTGGCTCCTGTGGCTTGTGGTCCTCTGCCCGGGGGGCGGCGGCGAGGCAGGTGGGCGACTGGCGAGCACCAGGAGGGGCTGTGGATAAAGCCCCGGAGGGTCGGGTGATCCTAGCACCACTGCTCCCCCCATCCGGAGGTGGGGTGGGCGCCCAAGGCCTTGGGGGCAAAGGTCTCGGGCTCTGTGTCGCTCCTCAGACTCCGGGTTCCTTTTCTCCGGATCTTTCCAAGTTTCATTCTTTCGTTGTCCCCGGCTTCTGCCGTTCTGCTCACTTTTCTTAACCTTCCGTCACCCACAGCCTTTCAAGGGCCCACCTCTTACCACGTCATCCAGATCTCGTCCTTTGCCAACAGCAGCTGGGCGCAGAACCAAGGCTCAGGATGGCTGGGTGACTTACAGCTTCAAAGCTGGGACAGCGACGCGGGCAGGGCGGTTTTCCTGAAGCCCTGGTCTAAGGGCAACTTCAGTGAGGAGGAGGTGACCGGGCTGGAGGAGGTGTTCCAGGTCTACCTCAACGGGTTCATCCTGGAAGTACAGGACCATGCCCATGAGTTCCAGATGGAATGTGAGTCCGGGGCTCTCGTCGAGGGAGGTTCTCAACGACTTGTCTCTCTCCTGTTGTAGGCCACTACTGCCTCTGACCTTGCCCCTCCTTCCCTCGGTGCCCAGCTGCACCCACAAGCTGGCCTGGAGTAGCCACAGCTTCAGATTCCACACCCCACAGAGCGTTCACACGCTCTGCTGATGGGTGAAGGTCCCCTTTGCAACATCTCCTGGTTGGCTTGGGTATAACTTGCGTTTCTCACACCCCAAGCAAGAAGCCCCACTTCCCTGCCCTGATGCTTGAGACATCTTTACCTGCAATCCCTCTCCTCGAGCCTCCTGCCTCCTCCCTGGCACTCTTCCCGTTCACTCTGCCCAGCTGCCCCCCTTTCCCTGTTCACACACACACCATCACAACTGCCTCTCCGCCGTTGGTGACATGTGTGCCTTTCCCTGGTCCTAAGCTCTCCGAGACCCTGGCTCATCCTTTTACGCCTCACACCTTTTGCCCCACCCGAATCGCAAATCCCAGGTTCTTCTCCCGTCTCTCTCTTGGGTGCGGCTTAATAACCGTTTCTCTGTTTTCCTTCTCTCCAGATCCCTTTGAGATCCAGGGGATAGCAGGCTGTAGTCTGCATTCCGGTGGGGGCACGGTGAGCTTCCTGCGGGGAGCGTTAGGAGGAGTGGACTTTCTGAGCATCAAGAATTACTCCTGTGTGCCCGCCCCGGAGGGTGGAAGCCGGGCACAGCGCATCTGCGCGCTCATCCATCAGTACGCGGGCATCCGGGACATCGCGGGGAAGCTCCTCTTTGAAACCTGCCCTCAGTATCTCCTGGGTGTCCTTGATGTGGGGAAGGCAGAACTGCAGAGACAAGGTTAGTCCTGTCCCCCCCACTGAGGCTTTTCTGTTTCACCTGCCACCACTTTCTTTAAGTTCAGGAGTAGGATGTACCCAAGAGAGGGCTTAATAAATTATTTGGTTTCCAAAGGAGGAGAAAGGGCCACCGTCCAAACTTGAGTTTCCAAATCCCTCTAGACTAGAGTCATAATCCGTTGCTCTCCCTGTTCCTTCCTGCCCCAGTGAAGCCCGAGGCCTGGCTGTCCAGTGGCCCCAGTCCCGGTCCTGGCCGTCTGCTCCTTGTGTGCCACGTGTCCGGCTTCTACCCAAAGCCAGTGTGGGTGACGTGGATGCGGGGTGAGCAGGAGCAGCCGGGCACCCGGCGTGGCGACGTCCTGCCCCACGCTGACGAGACGTGGTATCTTCGGGTGACCCTGGACGTGGCGGCCGGGGAGGCGGCCGGCCTGTCTTGCCGAGTGAGACACAGCAGTCTAGGAGGCCGGGACATGGTCCTCCACTGGGGTGAGAAAGGTCTGGTGCCCCGCAGGGCCCGGAGAAGAGGGTCCTCAGGCATAGAGGGAGGCACTGGCCGGGGGTGGGGCTTGATCCATGACCAGGAGGGAGAGGGAAGGAGGGACACGGCGGGGGAGGCATGGAGGGCTTGAGCATCAGGAGCACGTGACCATCAAGTAGGCAAAGGAAGGTCAGGAGAATCAGAGAATGGGTTTTCAAGGGACGTCCTGTGTCCTTCCCCCATTTTCAGGAAACCCCGTCTCCATCGGCTTGATATCTTTGGCGATAATAGTGCCCTTGTTCATCCTTTTGACAGTTCCTACATTGTGGTTTTTGAGGCGCCGGTGAGTGTTTACTTTTAGTCTTTCTTTTCTGTGCATCTGTCCATCCTCCCAATTTATTGATTTACACATTAGCCTCAGTTCTTTTCCACCAGACCCTCCCCTTTCTCCCTAGTCCCATCTCCTTTATGTAAATCCATTGTTTAAGTTGTGGTGAAATGTGCACGACACAAAACCTGCCTTCTCTGGACGCCAGTGGGGGGGGGGGGGGGGGGGGGGGGGAGGGTGCGGTCAGTGAGTTGGCGTCCGACTGCGGCTCAGGTCAGGATCCCACAGGTCTTGGGTTCGAGCCCCGCGTAGGGCTCTGTGCCGACAGCTCGGAGCCTGGAGCCTGCTTCCGATTCTGTGTCTTCCTCTCTCTCTGCCCCTCCCCTACTTGCACTCTCTCTCTCTCTCTCTCTCTTAAAAATAAATAAACATTAAGAAAAAAAATTTTTTAAAAAATCTGCCTTCTTCACGGTCTTCAAATGCACAGCTTAGAATGTATGAAGTGTGCTCGCATTTTTGTGCAAGCAATTTCTAGAGCTCTTTTCACCTGGAAAAATGAAACCTCTACCCAATGAACAAGCCCTTCTCAGCGCCTGCTCCCCAGGCCCGGGCAAACACCATTTTGTGCTGTGTCCCTATGAATTTGGTGACTCTGGGGACCTCACCTAAGTGAAGTCATTAGTCGTTGTTCTTTTGTAACCGGCTTCTTTCTCTCAACACAACACCCTCACGGTTCATGCGTGTGGTTGCACGCGTCAGAATTTCCTTCCTCTTCAAGGCTGAGGAATGATGTTCTGGGGCACGAACAGGACACATTCTGTTTGTCATTCATCTGTCGACAGACACGGGGGTTGATGTCACGTTCTGGCTACTGGTGAACAATGTGGCTATGAACATGGGAGTGTGAGTACCTCTCACGTAGAGCTAAGTTTTGATTGTGTTCTTCATAGGTCGTATCAGAGTATCTAATGGACTCCTCTTCCATTTGGAATAAACGCTCAGAAGCCCAGAAGCTCAAGTTGTCAGCCTGGGAGATGATCGCGTCATATTTCATCAAATAATCCTCTTGGTTGGTCACACCAGAGTTCCCGTACGATGCGAGATAAATCACTATTCATAACTGGCAGACAAATAATAGAAAACCACAAATTTATTATGAGATGGTGTCAATAGTACGATTCACCCTGATCTCCTACGTGTGAGACGTGGGAAAGAATGTGTTTCAGAATAAATGACACGTGGTATACCCCTTACTGGTGACGTCTCTTTGGTTTCCTATTATAAAACTTTTTTTCTGCTTCTGCTGAAATGTCATTTGCCAAAGGAAGCTAACTACAATTATGCTGGGATCATCGTATTTGCAGAGATGCTGAGCATGTTTAACACGGTTTCTCTGTCTCCGCCTGGATGACTTTCTAATCCTCGAGGTCCAGCTGGGATGTCTCTTCCTCTAGGAAGCTTTCCTTAGCGGTGGAGTGGAAATGACCCTCCCTTGTCCGGTGTCATGCAGTGACCTACTTCACTCTGTACCCACAACATTGAGTTATTTTTGGTTTTCTTCCCCCTTTACTTGTGAGTTCTTTGGGAGAAGGGCTTTCTCCAGATGGATCTCTGGCACGATCTCTTCTGTGCCTATGCATTTACTCAGTAAGAATTGCCTAAGTGGATATAACTGCCACGTTGATGGTCTTTTCCCCATGCTTGTCCCCAACCCCTTAGTTAATATTCTAGATTTCCCTCTTTCTAAGATATTTCTCATTGAGCAATCCTCTCATCTGCGCCGAAGCCTTCTAGAGAAAACCCCTTGCTCCCTTGCTGTGACTATAGCCCACTGGCAAAGCTTCATCTGGACAGGATCCTGCTCCTCGATTTTCCAGTGAGAATGATTAGGCAGGATGGGGGGAGGGTAATAGCACAGAGGGGCTGTTAAATATTCATGCAAAACGATCAAGAGGGCTTTTTAAAAATACCTGCGCTGTCGCAATTTAGTCATATTTCTATTTACTTTTATACTGACTCATTCTTTTGCTTATTCCATAGTTTTCAAGAAACTCCATTAAGAAAAAGATTAAACTCATTTTGATTAAAACAGCAGGAGGAGGAGGGGGAGATTTTGAGGATATTTTTATTTTATCATGTTTATTTATTTTTTAAATGTTTATTTTTTCTTGAGAGAGAGAGAGAGAGAGAGAGCATGAGCAGGGAAGGGGCAGAGATAGAGGGACAGAGGAGTCAAAGCACAAGCCAGATGCAGGGCTCCAATGCATGAACTGTGAGAGTGTGACCTGAGCTGAAGTCAGACACTCAACTGACTGAGCCACCCAGGTGCCCCGAGGATATTTAAAAAAAATGTTTATTTATTGATTTATTTTGAGATAGAGGGCGTGAGTGGGGTGGGTGGAGAGGGAGAGAGAGAGAATTTCAAGCAGGCTCTGAGCTGTCAGTGCAGAGCCCCACATGAGGCTCGATCTCATGAACTGCAAAATCATGACCTGAGCTAAAATCAAGAGTCAGATGCTCAACAGGTTGGGCCATCCAGGTGCCCCAAGGAGATATATATATATATATATATATATATATTTTTTTTTTTTTTAGGACTTTGGGAGGGGAGGTCAGAGCAAGCAGAGACCTTGGCGAAGTGGAAGGTACTGGAAGCAATTCTCCCATATGGAAATGTTAGGACAATACGAACTTTAGGATTGAGCAAGGATAGGAAATGGCTGAGGTATATAGCTTTCTCTCCTCTCCTTTAGCACAACTGGTTACTTCTCCAGACTGCATTAAACCTTACCTCACCTTAGAGCAGAGGCACCTTCAGCTATCACCCAGGGCCCTAATGCATGTGTTTTTGGTGTGGACTGTGAATCAGCAGCAGGAATAGTGCCTATAAGCTTGTTAGGCAAAAGAGGTTCTCAGACCCACCCTAAATCTATTGAATCAGCAAAGCCAGGAATGGGAACCAGATTATCTGTATTTTCAACAAGGCTTTCTGGTTATTCTGGTGTATATATTTAAGTTTGAAAAATCCTTCTCTAAAGGTTTCTCAACCTTTGCACTATTGACATTTTGGGCCAGATAATTCTTTGTTATGGAGGGTTGTCCTGTGTGCGGTGGGACTTTTACTACCATCTCTGGCCTCTACTGGGTAGATGCCAGTAAAAAATCCCCAGTTTTAATGACCAAATGCATCTTCAGACATTGCCAAATGACTCCTATGGGGCAAAACTGACTATAGATGAGAACCGAGGTCTAAGATAATGAATACAATTTCATCCCCCTGCTTAGTTAGAATAATTGGTTCATAGTGTGTATGTGACCTAATTTCATCCAATCCAACTGAAGCCTGAGTTTCTGTTTGGTGGTTGAGTGAAGAGGGGCTCTCTCTTTGTCTGGATGGTACGTTGCCTGCAAAGCTCAAGGTTGCAATGGAGTTTTCTTCCCAAAGTTAGGCTGGCCCAGGGTTGAAGTTCACAAATAAAACTGAGCAATGAAAACAGGGCCAAAGACCAGATCAGCTATGCCTGCAGATTGACCTCCCTCTGGGTATGACACCTGTAGGAGAAGACAATGGTCCCGAATGCTGGGTTTACCTTCCAGGACTTCTTTCCTTTCATGGATCATAGTCTTTCCATGCCACACTGTCTTGAGAGTTCTCAGATGTCTTTAAATAGATTATATTTTTCAAAATCTGTCTTATGAGCTGTTCTTATGAGCAGGGTAATTTTCCCCAAACAATATAACTCATCATTGCCAGTGTTATTCTAGAAGTCAATAAAATTGGTTAGGATTGACCTTGAAAGAATAAAGATTTAGTAATCAGGGAGGCAAATGGAAACTGATTGATTCATGACATGAGCACATTTGGGGGAGACATTATTGTTTTCTCAAGCTGCAGAGATCATCGTTGATGATGATTGTGATGGTGATGGCGATGATGATGGTGATGGTGACAGTGACAGTGATGGTGACATTGACGGTGATGGTGATGATGGTGATGGTGGTGATGGTGATGGCGATGGTGATGATGATGATGGTGGTGATGATGGCGATGGTGATGATGATGATGGTGATCATGATGATAATGATGGTGATGTTGATGGTGATGATGATGATGATGGTGATGATGGTGATGATGGTGATGGTGGTGATGATGATGATGGTGATGATGATGGTGATGGTGACAGTGATGGTGATGGTGGTGATGGTGATGGCAATGGTGATGATGATGATGATGGTGATGATGGCGATGGTGATGATGATGATGATGGTGATGATGGCAATGGTGATGATGATGATGGTGATCATGATGATAATGATGGTGATGTTGATGATGATGATGATGATGGTGATGATGGCGATGGTGGTGATGATGATGATGGTGATGATGATGATGGTGATGATGATGGTGACAATGATGGTGATGGTGGTGATGGTGATGGCGATGGTGATGATGGTGATGATGGCGATGATGATGATGGCGATGATGATGATGGTGATGGTGACAGTGATGGTGATGGTGGTGATGGTGATGGTGATGATGATGATGTTGGTGATCATGATGATAATGATGGTGATGTTGATGGTGATGATGATGATGATAGTGATGATGGCGATGGTGGTGATGATGATGATGGTGATGATGATGGTGATCGTGATGATGATGGTGACGATGGTGATGATGATGATAATGGTGATGGTGATGACGATGATGATGATGGTGATGATGGTGACGGTGGTGATGGTGGTGATGGTGATGATCATGATCATGATCAAGATGGTCCTGATAATTTTTATTGTTTCATGTGTGCTTTTTGCCCCCCACATTCCTCATTTAATCCTTACAATAGCCCTATGAGGGCAGTAATGTAATTGTTCTCATTTCACGTGTGGATGCTGTAATTCACGGAATTGTGCAATTTGTTCACGTTACATCCACACAGAGCAAGATGGCCTAATAATTCTCTTATTTCAATTCTTTTTTTTAATGACTCTTGGGGAAAAGATGAACTTACAACATGTTTAATGTAGGATTGGAATAAGGATAGAGATGGTTCTAGAGCTTTAATCACTCTCAATTTGGGAAGGTGGTTTACAAGGAAAAGTATGGAAATGGATAACAGAGACAGGAGTGGTCACTGACATGGGTAGGAGAAGAGGTGATAGTAGGTCTTAAAAATCCTAGTGAAACCCAGGGTGTCTGGGTGGCTCAGTCAGTCAAGCATCCAACTCTTGGTTTCAGCTCAGGCCATGATCTCATGGTTCATGAATTTGAGCCCTACTTTGGACTCTGCACTGGCAGCATGGAGTCTGTTTGGGATTGTCTTTCTCTCTCTCTCTCTGCCCCTCCCCACTCATGCTCTGTCTCTAAAAATAAACAAATAAACATTGAAAAATTCCTGGTGAAACCCAAAGTGCAAAATAAATATGCACAAGGCCCAGAAACATAACAAGTTATGAATAAAATTTTAAATGGGAGAAAAGGGATGCATCTTCCTTCCAGAAGAATTCCAAATTATCTATGTAGATATTTCCTTTCCAGAAGGTGGGGCTTGATTCCCTGCCCTGGAACGTGGGCTGGACTCACTTCCAATGGACAGAGTGTGGACAGGTAAAAGAGTAACTTTACAGTGGAAAAACCCGGCAGATGACCTTAGTCAAGTGATCAACGTGAACATTATCAGTCACAAGTCATGTTGATAGCACATTCCTCTAAGATCACGTGAAGACAAGGGCATGCCGCCTCTGTGGTAGTCTTCCTTCAAACCCACAAACCCAAACTGGTCACGAGAAAAACATCCAATATTCCCAAAGTGAGGGAAATTCTACAAAATCTGACCAGTACTTTTCAAAATCATCAAAGTCGTGAAAACAAGACCAGTCTGAGAAGACTAAGGAGATGTGACATTGAATGCAGTGTGGCTCCCTGGATTGAAACTTTGAACAGAAAATAGAAATTAGTGGGAAACTTGGTGAAATCTGAGTAAATCTGTCCTTTATTAATTGGGAAATTAATTAGGTTAATTTCTTAGTTTAGGCAAATTTACCACAGTTACGTAAGATGCTCATTTTAGAGGAAAACAGGTAAAAGATATATAGGGACACTCCATATGATCTTTACACCTTTTCATTAAATCTGAAGTTATTCTGAAATAAAACATCAAAGAAAGTTCTAGTACAGTCTTAAGAAAGCCCTGAGAAATCCAGAGTTCAGTTCCTAAAGTATATTCACTGATAAGATGTCTTACACAAGTGTAAGTGTAAGTGTCTCATGAAATAGCACTTGCTTGGAGAGGGTATATACTCTGGGTTATAAAAACTAAGAACAACTGAAAAAAAAATTTCCTAAAGCATGACCAGTAAAAAGAAAAATTTAAATTAGAAATAGATGGACAACACATTGAATTAATTGGAACAAAAACCACACAAGTTGAAATTCAGTATTAAACCTGTTATTCAAGTATTTTGTCATTGGAGGGGTGCCCGGGTGGCTCAGTCAGTTGAGTGTCCAACTCTTGATTTTGGTTTATGTCATGCTCTCACAGTCGTGAGATCAAGCCCTGCATCAGGCTTTGTGCTGAGTGTGAAACCTAAGATTATCTCTCTCTGTCCTTGCCCCCCACTAACATGCTCTCTTTCTCTTTCTCTCTAAAATATAAATAAATAGGGGCACCTGGGTGGCTCAACTGGTCAAGCATCTAACTTCAGCTCAGATCACGATCTTGTGGATTGTGAGTTTGAGCCCCGCATAGGGCTCTCGGTGCAGAGCCCACTGCGGATCCTCTGTCGCCCTCTCTCTCTACCCCTCCCCTGCTCTCTCTTGCTCTCAAAAGTGAAAAAACATTAAAAAAAACCCACTAAAACAGGGGCGCCTGGGTGGCTCAGTCGGTTAAGCGTCCGACTTTGGCTCAGGTCGTGATCTCATGGTTTGTGAGTTTGAGCCCCGCATCGGGCTCTGTGCTGATGGCTCGGGGGCCTGGAGCCTGCTTCGGATTGTGTCTCCCTCTCTCTCCGCCCCTCCCCAACTTGTGCTCTGTCTCTCTATGTCTTTCAAAAAAATAAATAAATGTAAAATAAAATAAAATAGCACTAAAACAATAAAAATTAAAAAAAATAAGAATAAATAAATGAATGAAATTTTGTCATTGGAAGTGTTCACGAGCCTACTGAGAAGTATCGGTTGTCCTGGCTGGAGATGGTCAGAGAAGCAGGAACGAAAGCAGGGTCACGAAAAACCAGCTTTATGCAATGGTCACTCTGTCTTCTACTCTACTTGACTAACTGTGCAGGGGGTGAAGAAACAGTCACCGTTAGCTATAGAGTATGAGATATCATGACCTTGGTGGTGGGGATGCAGGAATATAGGATGTTGTGGTGATGAATCCTCCAGACTCCTTAAATGAAGCACTGTGGTTACTGGTTAAGTTTGGGGGTGATGTGGGGGGGGGTGTCTGCAGCCAACAGCCAAGAAAGAATTCTTGAAGACGTCTTTGGAGCAGAAGGGTGATTTTATTAAAGTACAGGGACAGGACCCTTGGGCAGAAAGAGCTGCACTGGGGTTGTAAGAGTGACTGGTTATATACTGGGGGAGGGAGAGGTCAAAGGGAAGCCTCCAGAAGGACTTTCTTCTGCTAAAGAGGACTCATAGGATGCCAGGGGCCTTTCTATTATCAGGCTAAGGTTGTTTTCCCTCTAGGAAGGCATTAACATTACGACAGTAAGGGCTTCCTGGAGAAATGTTATGCTCTGCATTTGCCACAAGTATTTGTCAATGGGCTGCGGGTCAGAAGGAAATTTAACTTCACCTGCCATTTCCTTCTAGCCTTTGTTCCCACATCACTGTGGAGGGGAGGGTGATGTTGGGGCTCTAGGAAACCAAGTCTATAAGTTCCAGGAGATTAGGCTATTGATAAGATTGCCTTTTTCTTGTCATTTACTGAGACATTTGCAAACTGATGGAGTCTCCTGCATGACTGTGATCTCTGTCAGTTAACCATTTGTTTTCTTTCCTCTCCTTTGTTCTTGGGCAGCTGGGAGTGCCCGAGGAATGTCATGTGTATCCCACCTGACGGGGAGGGTGTGCTAGCTCGTGCTTTGCCTTCAGCCTGCCTTATGGTCCGTCATCAGTTCCCATGCCTGTCTTCAGGGGGCTCCAGTTTGGGCTGAACAGTGGCAAGATTCAGGATTCAGATGTGAGGGGAAGGTCTGGTTGTTCTGTGAGCTGGACACCTTGGAATCACTGAAAGCCATAGCAATGTGGATAAAAACTGCAAAATCTTACTTTGTACTTTAGACCCTGAAGCTGCACTTTCCAGAGTGAAATCGGATAACGTGGCGTCCTAGATAGCACAGAGCAGAACACGGCCATTGTGAAGGTAGTTCTATTAGAGACCACTGCTGTAAGATGTGCTTGGCATAACCTAAGACTTCTTAAGATGCATCAGTAGAATGCAACTGAAAGTGCGGAGAAAGACAGATTTCCATTTGAAGTGAGCACTTGGGGGGCCTCACGGTGTACTGTCCTTTGGAGCATGTGAGCCCAGTTCGTGTCAACGGCCACCACTGTCTTGGCACGTGACGGGGCTGAGGAGCTTGCGCCCAGGTTTTCAAAATGTGGGGGCTACACGGACACATTGGTGAGCTCACAGAAAATCACCACCATGCTTTTGGGAGACCTGAAGGCACAGCACCAAGAGGTAAGGGCAGGGATCTGAGCCATGTGGATGAATACGGCCAGGGTCCTTTTCGTGTCCTTTTAACTGCGGTTACCTGAGACAATGTCGGCTTCCTCAGTTCATGTGAATGGAATTGCTATCTAGGGGACTCTCTTTGAAAAAGAAGCAGACTCAGAGAGAAAATGTCCCTGGGCTTTAGAATTAGATTAGGGAGGAAAAGAGCTGTAAGCTATAAACCTCCTGGAAATTAGCCATCGGAAGGAGCTGGCTGTGTGGGCAGCTAGAAGATTAAGTGTTTGCTGATACCTTATAGGTAAAGAAGGCTCAGGAAAGGCTTAGCTAAGTGACCATCTAGGGCAGTCTGCACCCTGGTCCACCTTCCTCTTGTAGCTGGGACGGAAAGGCAGCCCCTCAGGATGGAAAGATGAGATTTTGTTACACAAAACTGTGGGTGGCGACAGACATCAGTAAGAATTGATGTTATTTTATACTTTCTGTCAACGTTTTCTTAAGTTTGCATTGCTGATTCCAAAATCACTGAAGTTGTAAATCAGACTTCTTTGCAGGAAAAACAGGAAGGTCATCAGATGTTGGCAGAGTTTCCAGAGTAGATTTAACATTTCCACAAATGTATTCCCAAATACTATTTTAAATCATTTCTAGGTGATTCCCACTGCTGCCCTCCAACCATTTTCTTACTTAGGAAGATTAATTTGTCTAGAGCCACATCTTATGGCTTCAAGGGAATGTTTCAGTTTGGGCAAGAAGGTTAACAAAAGGGATCTGGGAGTTTGAGGGACAGACAGAAGTGTAGGAGGGGAAATTTCTTCTTAAAAGGGACCTGGCCACAAACAGTAAGTGTTTTTAGTCAAAAACTGTGGTTACACACTAAGGAAATTTTGTCAAGCGAGGAGGAAATAATTATACCATTTTATGTAGCCCCAAAATAAAATTAATGTTAGATATTTTTCCTGCGGAACTTATCTCCTGCATGATTTCAGTTTAGAGGAAATCTCCTTGATCGTTTTGTTACCTGTTGTTGGATTGCTATCAGGAATTTACTTCTGCTATGCTCGGTCCATTGCTGTGACTTGTGGATTTGGTAACCCTCAAATTGCAGACTAGTTTGTGGTTATTTTCACCCATGTAATTGATGAGGTTCTGGAGTGGTGGTGGGGCCCCGAGCTGAGGGCCGACAAAGAATTCCTGAGATGTCCGTGGTGCAAAAAAGGTGATTTTATTAAAGTATGGGGACAGGACCCCTGGGCGGAAAGGGCTGCACTGGGGTTGTGAGGAGTGAGTAGTTACCTACTATGGAGTTGGGGGAAAGAAAGGCCAAAAGGAGGCCTCCAGAAGGACCTTCATCTGCTAAAGAGGACTCTTACGATGCCCGGGGCCTTGCTGTGGTCAAGCTAAGGTTGGTTTCCCTCTAGTGAGGCATTAACATTAAGACCAGAGGGGGTTCCTGGAGAAATGTTATACTCTGTATTTGCCTCAAGTATTTGTCAATGGGCTGCAGGTCCTAAAGAAATTTAATTTCGCCTGCCATTTCCTTCTTGCCTTTGTTCCCCACAACACTATGGAGGGGAGGGTGATGTTGGGGCTCCAGGGAACTGAGTCTGTAAGTTCTTGGAGATTTGGCTATTGATACGATCGCCTTTTTCTTGTAATTTACTAAGATATTTGTGAACTGTTGGAGACTCCTGTCCCCCATGACTGTGACCTCTGTCAGCTAACCATTTTCCCCCCTTTCCTTTGTTCTTGGGCAGCTGGGAGAGCCTGAGGAATGTCACAAATCCCCCCGGGGGGGGGGGGGGGGGCGGCTAGCTTGTGCTTGGCCCTCAGCTTGCCTTATGCTCCCTCATCATAACTGTGAGTTCCAGTGGGATATTGCAATTGCTTTATCTCTAACTTATTTTTGCTTCATTTTACTTCGTAAGTGATCCTAAAATCCCTCAAATTAGTACAGTTACTCATAACACGGGTGGTTGGCATGTCATTCTAATCTCTCAGAAGTAGATTTATTTGTATGAGTCTTTTTATTCACACTAAACTCTACCAGGACAAGGAGGTGATAACTTGCTTTCCTGCTCTTTTTTTATTTTTAATTTTTTTTTAATGTTTACTTTTGAGAGAGAGAGAGAGAGAGAGAGAGAGAGGGAGAGAGAGTGAGCAGGGGAGTGGCAGAGAGAGGGGGAGACACAGAATCTGAAGTGGGCTCCAGAGGGGATGTGTAGAGAGTGAGCAGGGGAGTGGCAGAGAGGGCGAGACACAGAA
The DNA here is from genome assembly GCF_023721935.1 of Panthera uncia. Lineage (NCBI taxonomy): Eukaryota > Metazoa > Chordata > Mammalia > Carnivora > Felidae > Panthera > Panthera uncia. The sequence goes on along the minus strand of NC_064813.1, from coordinate 64,283,211 downwards.
TCTGAAGCGGGCTCCAGGCTCCGAGCTGTCAGCATAGAGCTCGATGCGGGGCTCGAACCCAGGAAGTGTGATTTCTTGACCTGAGCCAAAGTCGGCCGCTTGACCGATTGAGCCACCCAGGCGCCCCGAGACTTAAAAGATCTTCTAAGACACAGATAATAACACTCATTAAATTTAACTTCAAGATATAATTTGAAAGAGGGACAGATTTCTAGACATCTACACCTCTTTGGATGGCGGCACATGGTCAGCAGGTTTTGTGAGGTCCGAAACCGCCCCGTGCAACAAGGCACACGCTGTGAGCCACCCCAGCACCTGCGTCCCGAGCCTCAGTCTCCACATGCCCCAGACTCAACTGTGCACCTCCACACGGTCCGTCACACCTGCGTCGTCTGCCTTCGTGAATGGCACTATCTCCCTCTTCCCGATCACATCCCCGGTTTGGGTAATCCTGTCACCCCCAGGCTATCTCTATTGTCCCCACGCCTCTCCATACTCACTCTTCCTGCCTGTGTTCAGGTCACTGACATCCTCTGCCATCGTGGTGGCCTCAGGCCCTGATACACTCTCCTGTGACTCTCATTGGGGTTTAGGGAATTTTCCTAAATGTCATTCAACCACATCCCTGTCGCATTCGAAATCCTTCCCTTGCTCGAGAAACGAGACAGATCTTCAGTGAGGCACACGTCATAGGGGCTTACCAACCAACGACTGCTGGCTTGGCTCCTTTTGCCCTTTGGTGCCCAAGCTGTTAGTACCCACCTGTCTCATGGAACACATTTCTATACATCTGTGTTGACGCTAACTTTCTAGTATGTGCTACTGTGTGATAAGGCAAATACGCTCTTCATTACTATTTAGCAGAAATATGTAGGCTCTTACACTTAAAAAAATTTTTTTTAATGTTTATTTTATTTTTGAGAGAGACACACACACACACACACAGAATGTGAGTGGGGGAGGGTCAGAGAGAGAGGGAGACACAGAATCTGAAGCAGGCTCCGGGCTCCGAGCTGTCAGCACAGAGCCTGACATGGGGCTTGAACTCACAAGCTGTGAGATCATGACCTGAGCCGAAGTTGGCCGTTTAATCGATTGAGCCACCCAGGCGCCCCTAGGATCTTACATTTTTATTTTTTAAGATAAAATGTATTAAAATTTTTTTAATGTCTATTTATTTTGGTGGGGCGGTGGGGGGCGGGGGAGACGGGGGGGCGGGGGAGACGGATGGGCAGAGAGAGTGAGAGAAAGAGAATCCCAGTGCGGGACTCAAACTCACGAACCGTGAGATCATGACCTGAGCCGAAAGCAAGGGTAGGACACTTACCCGGCTAAGCCACCCAGACGCCCCTACGATAAAATTTAAAATAAACTTGTCAGATCCACCTGACTTTCCGTAGAACGAGGAGGCTGCTACTCAGATTACACCCCACCAATTTCCACTTTGCTGCGTTTGTGATGCAACAGATCTTCGGGGTTCTTGAAAGAACAAAGGAGCTGCTGATGGGGGGGTCTAGTTACCCTTGTCCCCCGACGGGCTTGTGCGGTGCCCCTGCGCCTCCCCGGGTGGACACGTGGCTCCGCTAAGAGAGCAGGTCCTGGGTCACTGTCCTACGACCAAGTGCTTCTCCAGCAGGAAGGTTCAAGAAGGCTGGTGTTAGTAATTCTCTGTCAAGTACGATCAAGTCCTGTGTTTGTTACCATATTTTGCAGACACGTTCTTCCGGGTGTGTTGTGTTTCTTCCGTGTGTGTCTTGGGCTTGGCACGTTGAACCCTTTTCTCTTGCTTTCTTTTTCGAAGGACTTTCAAGTTTCTCTTCGGAAGCTGGGCCTTTCACCATTTTCCAGCATGGGAATGGGTTTATGTGTCTTCTCCTTACATACATTTTTTCAACATTTTAAGTGTCTCGGGACTAGGAGCTAAGAGTTCGTGCTCCCTGCCACTCGACGCAATCTAGTTTCCCATAAATGTCATGATTTCCCCAACTTTTCTGACTCCATTTTGCATTGTGCTCTTGGCCAATAAGATATGATTTGAAATAAGCCTGTTTCTCTCTTTCTTTTCATCTCCCTGTCCCGGTTTTGGTGAGGTAATATGGAACTTGATCCTTTGATTATTACCAACTTTTTTTCTGAAATATTCCATGGAGGTGTTAAGTTTTGCAATTACGTTTTAAGCAATTATTTAAAGTTCAGTATATATTTTTAACACACTTTGACACTGGTATGTCTTGCATGATTTCTTGGGTTTTCCATTCAGGTTGATTTTGGTTTTACTCAGACAACTGGTTTTATGAAAGGAGTATGTGGCATATTTTTTGTGTTCTTGAGTGTTCAAATATGGGTTAATTTTGGCCTTGTCAGAGAATGGTAATTTATGAGTAAAAAAAACTTTTGGGTGACCTTATTACCTCAGAGTTCTGAAGTATTTCCCCGTGGCCTTGCGTGTGACGTATCTGAAGCCAGGACGATTCTTCTATGAAAGTAGCGAGCATTTTGTCTGAAACTTTGCCAGATTTATCTTCACCCTTAGAATTCAGAAATAATACCAGGATGAAAGGGGGGTGTGTGGGGGGGCCTTTTCCAATAACTGGCGACTATTCTCTGGTCCTCTCTACAAGAAAAGTAGAGCTTTTAGGTTGGGTTTGTTTTGTTTCCTCCAAAGGACTTCTATCTCCAACATCTTTGTGCCTGGCACATTTCTTGGCCCCAGCTGGGCTCTGACACAAAGTCAGTTGGCGAATATAGGAAAACCAAACAAAGGAACAGAATTCCAACTGCCTCCAGGCTGCCCCAGCAAGCACCAATGCAGGCAACAAAAATAGAGACCGCACACGGTAGTCAATTCTCCCAGTAACACGCCAGGCCCCTAGCGTTCCTTCCCTGCTCTCGTCAGACTCCTCCCAGGGATCACCAGTGCTCCCAGGCCATGAGCTGAGAGCCCTTCACACCCAGGGTGAGGCTTGCCACAGACCTGTAGACTAATCTGGAGTGTGGGAGGGCTCCAAGGCCACTGTGTGTTCCCTCCAGACCCGCTCACTCCCCAGTGCCAGGGCAAGCCCACCCTCAGACCCCCGTCAACAGCCACCGATGGTCTGATGGCGGAAGCCGAGCACGAGGGACTTCTCTTAGGTTATTGGGCCGCCTGCATTGGCACTGATGCCCCTCTTCATGGTGGTGGTACAGCTGCACCCGAGGTGCCCTGTGTCTTCTGACAGTGGCTTGAGAAGAGCGGAAGGTGGAGACAGAAAGGGAGAGCAAGCAGGGCAGCAAGAGAGGCGAGAGCAGACTGGAGAGGGGAAACCGGGGTTAATAGAAGATGGGGGTCGGGGGTCATGAAGAGGGAGAAGCTGCAGCGGCAGGACAAAGGCCTGAAGGCCACGGCCGCTCAGATCACCTGCCATGCCCTCTCTCCACGGGGGTGGGCGGGGAGGGGGGACACAGAGAGCCCAAGTGTGGACTGGGTTTCTGCAAGGCCAGAAAGGTCTACGTTCTCCAGCGGGACCACAGGCTGCAGCCTGGAGTCCTGTGACGGTGGCTGTGCCCAGGGGTGGGGAACTCGGGGAGAAAAATCTGGAAGCCAGAGAGTGGCAGAGAGGGAGCGGAAATGAGAGCCCCGTGGGCCCACAGTGAGGAGGCGGGAGGGTTTCTCTGACAGGGAAGTGGGCAGAGGGTGAGGGTTGCCTGTGCGGGCGGCAGGGGAAGTCAGATGAAGGCGGGAGGGCCTGGAGGGCAGTGCCATCCGGGTCCTGCTGAGGCATCCTTCTCCTGCCGCGCCGCAATGCCGCTCCCGCTGCTCCTGACTTTCCAGGGACTTCTTCTCCACCATGCAGCAGGCACTGGGGGTAGGAAGGGCCCTGGGAAGACCCCAGGGGCCAGGGGCTGCAGGGTGACCTTCTGGGGGGCCTTGCGGGTGGGGCCTGTGCTCCCGCAAGATGCCCTGGGCGTCCGCGCGCCAGGCTGGCTCTTGACACCTTCTCTTGCCCCACCTCGCTCTCTCCTTCTGGTTTTGGGGAGGGCTGGCTGGCCCGAGAGCGGCTGGGGTAAGGGAGTGCGTGCCATCCGTGCAACGGTCTCCGTCCCTCCCCCCCATCCCCATCCCCATCCCCAGCATCCCAGGCCCCGCGTCCCCCTGGTCCGGCCGCAGAGGAGCCTCTGTCCTTCCACGTACTCCAGGCCTCCTCGTTTGCCAACCACAGCTGGGCACACTCGCAGGGCTCGGGCTGGCTGGGCGACGTGCAGACGCGCGGCTGGGACACGGCCTCGGGCACCATCCGCTTCCTGTGGCCCTGGTCGCGGGGGAACTTCAGCACCCAGGAGCTGAACAACCTCCAGAGCCTGTTCCGGCTCTACTCCCGCGGGTTCACCATTGAGGTTCAGGCCTTTGCACACGAGTTCCAGTTTGAGTGTGAGTTCGGGGTCCCCAGCTGGGATTTGCCTCAAGGCTCCGGCCCCCTCGCAGAGGGGCTCTGACCTCCTCCGACCTTCCGGACTTGTTCCCTATCCCTGCCCCCTCCCCCCGGGGGTGGGGGGGGGGATCATGCTCTCCCTTCTGTGCCCCCCCACCGTACGCGCCTGACGCCTTGCAAGGACACAGCCCGTCCCACCACCGCACACACCTTCGCGTTCTGGTTCCTTGGATGGTTGTCTCCTTGTGATCTTCTGCCCTACAGCCCTCCCATCCCCACCCCCCACCCCCCCACCTCAGAAGACTTTCCCAGCCAGAACTCTGCCCTCTTTTCTCTCTGGCCTGAGAGTCCACCAGGCCCGGGTGTATCTAACCCCTTCCAAGTGAGGCCTCCCAGCCCGGCCCCCAACTTCCAGCACCTTCCCATCAGGCACCTGCACGTTCGTCATTCCTCAAGACCTTCTCACCTTCGCGTTTTCTTCCCACAACTGCCCTCCCTTCCCCGACCCAACTCCGGTGTGCCGTGTGATTCCCCAGCAGATTCCCCTTCCCTTGAATCCCTTTACTTCTAGACGGCTTACGCTTCCTCCCTGGGACGCTTTCCACATAGGCTCTGTCCTCCTTGTCCACCCCCAGACCCCTTCGAGCTCCAGGTGTTAGCTGGCTGTACATGGCACGCCGGGAAGCCCTCGGGAAGCTTCTTCAACGGGGCCTATCAAGGCTCAGACTTCCTGAGTTTCCAAGGAAACTCCTGGCAGCCATCTCCAGGAGCAGGGAGTCGGGCTCAGAAGGTCTGTGCCGTGCTCAACCGCTACCGAGATATTAAGGAGATCGTGCTGAGCCTTCTCAGCCACACCTGCCCCCGGTTTCTGGCAGGAATCCTTGAAGCAGGGAAGTCTGAGCTGGGACGACAAGGTGAGCATCCCCAGGGCTTAGAGCTTCCTATGGGACTTTGCACTCTTTACCGTCCCTTCGAAACGTATGACAAGAGGCTAGAGAGTGGGCTATGTGGGTTTCAGGTAGTTTCCCAGACGAGAGAAGGAAGTGATCAATCCACCTGCTACGACCACTGAGTCGCTCAGCTCGGTCCCAGGTGCCCCCTAAGATCCACGTCTCCTTATCTTCTCTCTGGTGAAGCCCGAGGCCTGGCTGTCCAGTGGCCCCAGTCCCGGTCCTGGCCGTCTGCTCCTTGTGCGCCATGTGTCCGGCTTCCACCCGAAGCCTGTGTGGGTCATGTGGATGCGGGGTGACCAGGAGCAACGGGGTACCCGGCGAGGCGACGTCCTGCCCCACGCTGACGACACGTGGTATCTTCGGGTGACCCTGGACGTGGCGGCCGGGCAGGCGGCCGGCCTGTCTTGCCGAGTCAAGCACAGCAGCCTAGGAGGCCAGGACATAATCATCCACTGGGGTGAGAAGGAGCCAGGGCCCTGCTGGGAAGTGACAGTCGTCCCTGGGTCCTGGGGCCGCTGAGTGAGGTGCTTGGGAGACAGGTGGGGAGGCCACGCACAAGAGAACAGAAGCAGGAGGATGGATCCAAACACGGGCAGAGAAAGGCTGCTGTTAAATTCCAAGCAAAATGGAAGTAGAGAATTTGAGGCCCTAAAGAGACAAAGAAGGACCTGGCGATTTGGGGGAAGAGATGTGGCAGGATGATGGGGGCACAGACATAGGAGGAGCTGAGTTGAGAGCTCCAGAAAATGCAGAGGGAAGTTTCAGGAAGGACCGCGCCCCTGCGGCCCCGTGGAATGAGTGGCATCCACGGTGGCCGCTGCATAGAGAACCCCGAGGCCTGCGACTGACGTCCTTGTTTTACCCCCAACGAGGTGGAGAATGGTCCCCGTTGACGCTGATGTGTCTCGCCGTGCTGGTCACCCTGCTCCTGCTGCTGGTCCTGTGCTCCCGGCTTAAAAAGCTCAGGTGAACCTCTTCTTCTCCTGCTGTCTCGTCCCCTTCTTGTCAACCCATTCTTCTTGCCCCCATCCTCCCCTCTTTCTCTCGGATTTCCCTTCATCGGGATCAATACCCTCTTCCTGTCCTACAGCTCAAATGGGAAAGCCGTGGCGCCCCGTGCACCCAGTCCTGACTCCGCCACAGCGGCCAGCGCCCAGGGACCCGGAACTTCTGGACGCCAGCTCCACGTGCCCCGGGAATCCTGGATCAAGAACAGACTTTTCAAGAAACTGAAAGCAAGCCTAAACCCACTCTGGCGACGTTAGCTTTCCCTCCCACAGAAAAGCCCGTTTCTGCTGCTTCTTATGCATGGTTCATACCTATAAACAAAGCATAATTTTGATTAAAAAAAGGCTTATTGTGGCGGGCATCTTGACCCCTTCAGAAATCTTTATTTTATTTTATGTTTTGCTTTTTCCCGTCTGCCAGCAATATCTCTTTCTGCATTGGCCGTGTCTTCATTGCTTTGGATTCTTCAAACTCTAATCCAGAAGCTTCTTTCTCATGGAAGTTTCCCTAGATTGCCCAATTGAAAGATCTTCCAAGATTGGAAAGATGGACCCAAATACGTTCATCTCTTCCTGCTCTGAAAAGTGATTACTGAGGCTTTTGCTTTTCTGTTTTTTTTGGGGTTTTTTTTTGTTTGTTTTTTTTTTTTTTTTCTCAGTTGCTTGAAAGCAGGATACAGGTGTTTGTACTGGTACCTGTGACCAAAATTCAGGGCCCGCTCCGTGGGCGTTGCAGTCTTGAAATCCTTAGTAAAACTTGGAGAGACTGTATTTTCATTTTGTACTGGCCCCACAAATTATGTAGTTGGTTTAGAGCAAGATGTTTGTCAGTAAATGTTGATTGAAATGAATCCATTGTCAAGTTGAATGATGCTTTCTTAATCTATTCCCCTTTGACATCACTGCATCGCCTGGCCATGTTCTTATTAAAACTCCTTCTGTCTCCCTGTGTCTCTCACCAAAGCTGAGGGAGGCAGGCGAGGGCTCCAGACTTCACAGTGATTGGGGTATCTGTGCGTCTTCAGAGATTTTTCAAGAAAATAATAACACAGGAGATGTCTCCCGTCAGAATGAGGGTGGGGCTGGCCTGCGGTTCCCATTTCTCGGAGACTGTGTTGTGACTACGTGTGTCTTCGTGTTGTATGTACCCAGGGAAGAAATTCCCACTTTGAGTGGTCGGTCAGTAAGAGGACATGGGGACCGAGGACGGGCAGAGCTAAGGTAGAGAAGGAAGAGAGTGATCAGACACTACGTGTTTAGTTTTCTTTATTAGTTTGGCTTATAATTATTGTCATTGTTATTTACAGTTTTCCCCTCACTTTTTAAAATACGGATTTTAAAATTATCTACTTACTTTGAGACCCCTGTGGCCGAGCCCGTTGGGATGCGGGAAGCTGTTCAGGCACTGAGTTCACGCAGATGTCCGGCCGACACCTTCCCGTAGGTAATTGAGCAGATTGTGCAGATTTCTTAGTGGACACGTGTCTCTCTTTATATGGGGGCATTTTCAAGTTAAGAGACAGGGTTCTGTGACCCTGTGCCCAGGCTGTACTCTTACCCATGAACAAGGTCTCAGGGTCAGGCCATCACCTTCTGCATCGCGTGCTCAGACGGCTTATACACCAAGTGTCTGGGGAGGAAGGCAGAATTTTACAGGGCTGTTTGGAGCCCTCTGTGATGAACTTCAAGGTTCCCTCACATGGCAGAAGGCCATAGGTGGTAGCCTCTATTGAAACGAAGAGGCTCATGTAAGGACTTGTCAGTTTCTAGCTCAAGTGCACGGTGCAAATAAATATACAGTAAAACCTTGGATTGCTAGTGACTTGTTCCACAAGGTGAGCAAACATTTCTGATAAAGTTTAACTTGATAAAAGAGTGATGTCTTGCAATATGAATAGTACAGGACGCCACGACGTCACATGATTACAACTGAGCCATTGGTTCTTGAAATTCACTTTGATATACAAGTGCTTTGGATTGCAAGCATGTTTCTGGAACATATTATGCTCTCAAACCAAGGTCTTACTGTATTTCCGATGTTTCCTATCTGGGAGGACTACTCTCCACTACTTTAATTTTGTGGTCACAATAGTTCTTGAACTCCTACGATGCCTTGGGCTAACTTGCCTGGCTGCTCACCCAATCTTCACCCAACTGTGTGTTGTGCCTCCGTGACACATTTCTTCTTTCTGTCCTTCCCTTGAGCCGAGCTTTTTCTCAGCCCAAGGCCGTTATAGTCACTCTTTCCTCCACCCGGGACATTCTTCATTCACCATGATCTCCTATGGATGATTTTGGGACAGCTGTTGGCTCTGAGCTCAAGCATTGCCTTCGTGGAGAGGACTTCTGCGGTCAGTTGTGGTCAAGGTGGCCACTTTATCTCCATCACATTCTAGTTGAACGTTCTTTATTTGTTTTGAATACTGGAGTTGGCTGCAATTCTCTGATTTGCGTTTAGGTCTTAGTGTCCTTTCCATCTAAAATGTGAGCACTGTGACATCATGTGTATTATCTGTCTTGATCACATGTGTGTCACAATGCCTAGATTGTAGCTAGACATATAGTGGGTGACTAAAATTATTTTTGTTGAGTGAACAAATGGTATAAACTTTGGCTTTCCAGGAAACATCTTAGAGACGCCAGTTCCCTATTTCGGCCACAGGTTTTCAGGAACTGACATGTTTCCATCGTGCTGGTGTCGCTGAAGGATGCAGACTGATCATTGATATTTTGCAAATTGATATCGTGGTAAGATATATTACATATTGTGGCAATATGGTCACTGGAAGCTCTCTCTTTCTTTCAGGTTATTGTCTTTATAAGTGTGGCTAGACCCTAAAATGCCGATAGAAAGGAAGGAAGGAGGGAGGAGATATCAGTAAATCTGGTCAGAGTCCTTTATACTGTAGGCAAAGACCCCCGTTAACCACAAAGGTTTGCTCTGGGTTTCTCTGCTGCTGAATTGTAGTGAAGCTGAGGGAATCTCTTAGGGAAGGATGATTGGGGAACACAGCAATTTTCAGGAAACTCTGGGTTCCTGAACATGATACCCTAACATGTCCTCGCTCTACTTGTCACAAGATACTGTAGTTGAGAAGTGAGTGTATATTTGGGGGAGGCACAAGATATACCCCCAAAGAAGACGGATCTGGGCCACCTATACACATGCATCCTCTTCCCCCAAATTGGCATAAGTGGGTTCAAAGAGAGCCCTGAGGGTGTATGACCACGTGGCCAGAAATGCCAGGAATTAGGGAAGTTTTAAGGATTGGTTCAGGAGGTTGTCAGAAAAGCTCTGTGTCATCCCTGTGGTGTAGACCTTTGGGCTGGGTAGTTTAATAGAATTTAAGCTACAGGGTGAGGATCTGGTTAGTATCCAAGACCAAAGTGTGCCACTAAATCACCCCAGACGAGAGTCGTCGCCTAGTGCTGTTAACCATGTCATTCTGGCTGAAACCCTGGAACATAAGCTTATTTCTATAAAGGGCCAGGGTGGTGTTTTCAACAGTTCAGGATAACACTTTCCATCCCATGAGCTATGAAACCAGGAAGGAAATCTGCTTTGCTGTTGGTACAAACCCAGAGCTTACTGTATTCTGTTATGCACACAAATGCAGTAGAAACACTAGGTGATCTTTTGAAAAAAGAAATGAAGGCACTACTCTGGGTTGTTACTGACTTCTCCAGAAGTGGTAGCGATTGTTGGAGCTTCAGTAGGACGGGAGGGATCGGTACTTGCTGGGCCAGGCCTGGCGGAGCTCAGGAGTCACATGCCCTTGGCCAACCATGACTGAAAGGATGCCCATCTTCCATCTTTCACCTAATGCATGGAGAAAGGTCAGCATGTGCACCACTTGATTAGGTGGAGTGAGGTAAAGTGGGACAGAGATCCAGTCTCCAAGAATATCCCCTGCGGGGGAAGAAAGATATTTGTGCACAACCTGCTTTGGAGCCTGCGTTCGGGGGGAGAGGCCATGTTGAAGGCTTCTTCGGGTTACCCACAGGAGGGACCTATAGATTTTGGGGACTTGGACTTTGCCCCTAAGGAATTAAAATTAGTTTATGATCTTTTCTTTGTTGACTCCTCCCCCTCTCTCACTTTCTTCTGTAAATGGGCCCGTCGTTTGTTGGTTCCTAAGATCTAAACTTTCTTCTCTTTGCCTCATCATTGTTCCTGAACAGTGAGGCAGCAAGACCTTCTTTATGACTTCTCTTACATGCCATTCCCCTTTCCATGACCCTGGTCCAAGCGTGAACAAAATGTAATGTAAGTTAACAATCCCGTTGTTGATAATGTGATAATGACCACACACTGACCATAAGCTCAATTCTTACAGCAAATAGGAGAAGTAGCTATTTTATGGTATGGTTAAAACTGATTGAAAAATAATAAACATTTAAATGGATCCTGCTGGAGAGAAGACACTCTCCTACATGCTTTATACATATTAACTCACGCGATCCTCACGACAATTCTCAGGTAGGCACCGTCATTCCCATTTCGCTTTATTTTGTTATCATTTTGTAACGTTTACTTATTTATTTTTGAGCAAGAGAGAGAGAGTGGGGGCTGGGGCTGGGGGACAGAGAGAGAAAGAGGGAGACAGAGGATCCAAAGCAGGCTCTGCACCATCAGTGGAGAGCCTGATGCGGGGCTCACACTCATGAGCCATGATATCATGAGCTGAGCCAAAGCCGGGCATTTAACCATCTGAGCCACCCAGGTGCCCCCATTCTTCCCATTTTATAGGGGAGGAGACAAAGTTCACATAACTAGTAAACATTGTAAGTTCTGCTCCCAAACCCATGCTTAAACACTATACTCCACATTCAACAAATAATTATTGGAAGCCTACTTCATGATAGGTAATGAAATACAGCAGAGACACAGGGTCTCTTACACATAGAACATACATGATAGTGGAGGGCTGGGAGGCAGACAGTAAGCAAATAAAAATGCTTCATGGGAGACAGCAACATCTGGTAGGGTCCCGGACTGATTTGGGGAAGGAAATCAAAGAGGAAAATGGGCTACTTATTGCAAAGATGGTGGACAGAATGGGCCGCTCTGAGAAGGTGGCTATGGGGAGAAGACCTAAAACAGGAACAAGAACCATGCCACGCAGTGTCTGGGAGGAGCGCGTTCATTCCAAGCAAAGGAACGAGACGAAAGCAGGGTTGTACTGGCTGTGTTCTGGAAACTGCCACATGGCTGGCTACGAAGGAATAAATAGGGGAACATGGCAGGAGGTGAGGCCCGTGATTTGGGGTCAGATCATAAAGGGGCCTCACAGGCCACTCCACCGGGACTGAAAGCCGTCAGAGAGTTCAGAATGAAGAGCAGCTATTCGGTAAAGGGAGATGAACTCATAAGCACAGGTGGTGTGTGGCCTCAACATTGGATGACTACAAAATGGCTCCCACTTGCACGCCCACTCACAGCACAGTGACCCTGGTCGGCTTGTCTGCATGGCACTAATTGAAAGTATGCCTCACCCATGCTCACAAACCGTTGCTCAGCATTGCTTACCAAGTGGCACCGAGCCAGTTGCCTTCTCCAGTTCACGCCCCCCCATTGGCTAACTGTCTGTGGCCCACGGGGTTACTTGGAACAGCTTCGGGACTTCCACTGCTGCTGGTACCCAATGCTTCCAACCAGTTGTCCGGTGCCTGTACAGAGGGGTGTTCCACGTGGAGGCAAGGGCGATGACTCCCTCCCAGTTCTTTGTCTCAGCTGATAGTTCCAAATTGGCTAGTTGCATCATTGCAGCGAAGGAAATCGTATAGGTTACGGGGGATTCACATAAACTCAGCGTGAACTCAGTACGTTCGAAGACGTAGAAAGTATTCTTAATCTCTATCACAATAAAACTATTGCCCATGTATTAGTAGTGACATCTTTGCTTACCACTGAGATGCCGTATGTGCCTCAGAACCCATTTTTACATTTAAGGGGAAAAAAAGGAAATTCCCATGGGAGAGGTAGTTACTTCCATTTCCTGTGTCAAGACAAAAGTAGGCTACCAATATTCTTTAAATGAAGAACAACGATTTTCAAAATGTGAAATGAAAGTGGGACTCCTGGGGGGCTCAGTTAGTTAAGCCTCCGACTCTTGGTTTCTGCTCAGGTCACGATACCAGGGGCTTGTGAGTTTGAGCCCCGCATTGGGCCCTGGGTTGACAATGCAGAGTCGGCTTGGGATTCTCCTCTCCCTCTCTCTCCCTGCCCCTCCCCTGCTAGGGCACGCTCTCTCTCTCTCAAAATAAATAAATAAATTTTAAAAATGTGTTTAGTTACAAAGCGAAATATGTTTGAATATTATAGTATATATTTAACCTTTTATTGATTTTAATGAGTGGTAGTGTTAGATACATGCATATCTACTGATTATAGTTTCATTTGTGCGCACGTCTATTTGCGTAAACAGGCAAGACTGAACAAAAGGCATAATAAGCCAGGTTATCACAGAAAAACTATACACTAAATCAAATATAGGAAAGATTGTTTACCAATAATAATCGCCACATAATAACCAGGTGGAAAAAGGGTCCTACGGTTAATCATTGTAGATGGTCACACATAATAACGAGGCACTAAGAAAGTTGGGAAGTGTGTTCCAACAAGATGATTGAGTCAAAATTTTAAAAAGGAGAAGTAACTCTTCAAACCCAGTTTTCATATCCCTGGAGACATATTTTAGATATCTCTGAAATATATTAATTATATTATTTTAAATATGTTTTATTAAATTATAATTTCTGTCATATTAAATACTAGGAACTTCTGTATAATAACTGTCATGAATGTTGTAATGTATAAACTTAACCAATGCTAACAGACTAAGTAAATACCCCACAATGATAGTGTAATAGCTCCTCGCAAGTTAAAGAATGATGATTTCATTAAAAAACATTAAAATCAGTATGGCAGTTACAGACTTGAAACCCCCCTGGTAAAATAATTAGATTTTTATTCTCAGGTATACTCAGCTGAGTCTTCATTTCTTTAATCCTTGTTCTTATTCATATTTCTATTCTTAGTGATTTCCTTCCTCCAGTTTTATTACAGAAGAAAATATAAATAAAAAATCGAAGTGCTACCATTTTATTAAAGGAGAAACACACAAGCACAACTTTATGTAAACTCCTAGGCAATTTTCCTCTTGGATTTGCCTTCCTAGGGTTTCATTAATTTTACTAATTCCAAATATTTTCTGCTCCATAATTAGTTGTGTATTTAATGCTTAAATATAGAAAAATTGTGAGGGTTTAATGTTTGGGGAAAACAGTTTGATGCATTTCTGTTGTCACTAAGAGGGCTTCAAGCCATTCGGACTTGAAGCCGGTGTGCATTTTAGTGAGATTTTCCATCCACACACAAGAACCTCCCTGGACAATAAGAGTACACGTATCAACAGGTTGAAATTCCAACTTAGGCAAGGAAGCAGGTGAGGATCAGATGTGAAGCCTTTCTTCCCGATGCCCTGTGGTCCCCTCTTGTCCCCTGTTGTCCCCTGCAGATCTCTGCTCTGAGAGTGGCCAGAGGGAGCCTCCAGATACCTGTTGGTACTGCAGGTGACTCCGAGGCAGATTCCCTTCCCTGACGAGGACGGGAACCGCGGGGAGGCTTTGACCTGACGAGAGATAGACTCTGAACTGTTTTTCAGAGGATCATCCTGACCGTTTTGTGGCAAACAGACGTGGGAACAGGGGCAAGGGTGGAAGTAGCAATGTGCGTGTTCAAAACACATTTAGGAATCACTCTGGGTTTTTTTGTCCCGAGAAGCTGGAATCCTAGTCACAATTACGATGAACTAAGAGAGGTAGGAATAGGAAAGGAACAGAGTTGGAGTACAGACTGAGAATTTGGTTTGGGATGTTTAATTTGAAATGCCCAGGGGGCGCCTGGGTGGCTCAGTCGGTTGAGCGTCCGACATGGGCTCAGGCCATGATCTCGAGGTCTGTGAGTTCGAGCCCCGTGTCTGGCTCAGGGCTGACAGCTCGGAGCCTGGAGCCTGCTTGGGATTCTGTGTCTCCCTCTCTCTCCGCCCCTCCCCCATTCGCTCTCTCCCCTTATTTAAAAAAAAAATTATTTTTATTTTTTTCTTTAAATTTGAAATGCTTGTGAAAATACTCTGCAGGGAGGTAGCCGTATGATCAGAGGGCTGGAAGCCAGTGCTGGGGCTGCGGGGCAGAAGCAGGTTCTCTGTGCTGTGGGCTGGGCTGGCGGCAGGAGGGAGGGAGTGGCATTTTTTCCTGCTGGATTACGAGAGACGTGGTAGAGATTTCACCGAAACTGAGAGCTGGCTGACTCGTGGGGGGACTCCAAGCTGAAAAATTACAGGCCCCCAGATGGGCAATACTTCAGTTTTGAATGTTGTGGGATTCCAAGTATTTTGGAAATACCAGCAATGCCATTCAAAGCGGGGTGGAAGGAACCGGATGAGAGCAAGAAACATTGTTACTTATCTCTGACAAAAGAAGCATAGAAACTGAAAGCAAATTCGTAGAAAATTTTACAACAATTCAACTGAGTAATTTTACGTGTGTTAATCTAACAGTTAAGACAGGAAAAGTTCTTGTGCGTCCTTTTGATTTCGAGTTTACGTCATTCATTTTCATTGTATTTTACAAAGTCGCCGGCACATAATAAATTTGGGGGGAAATTAGTCTTTTGCCTCAGAGAGATTGAAAAGCACAGTCGTAGAATTGTAAGGGAGCACTTGGCCATAAAATAGACTGGAAACAAAGGTCTTTGCGGGTCATGTTGCACTATTTGGATGTGATCTCATGAGAAATATACTTGAAAAAGCTCTCAGAAACATTTAAAAATTCTGTTTTTACATTTATTCATTTTTGAGAGACAGAGCACAAACAGGGGCGGGGGGCAGAGAGAGAGGGGGAGACACAGAATCCGAAGCAGGCTCCGGGCTATCAGCACAGAGCCGGACCCGGGCCCCAAACCCACAAACTGAGATCATGACCTGAGTCAAAGTCCAAAGCTCAACCAACTGAGCCACCTAGGTGCCCGTTTATCTCAAGCATGTGTTAAAATTCACTAATGTACTAACAAGTAAGTTAGCAAGTGGTTCAAACCCTAAGGAGTGTGAGTTTCAGGGATGTTGTGGCCCCGGAGGAGAGACCAGTCTGGGAACCAGAATATTTACAAAGTCCGGGTGGTTGCAATTTTGTTTCAAATGTTCATGAAAATACTGTGGCCAAGTGGGTTTTTGGTTTTGGTTTCTTACAAGAAAGTCTGCAGGGGGATGATCTGAGGTGCAGGTGTGCACACACTAGGTCAGAAGAAGAAAAACAGAGAAGCCGCTTCAACTGGAAATGGGGTAACAGGCTGGCTAACAGGCAAGCAAACAACGGGGCCGCCCTGAGTCCTGAAAGAACGCAGCTTCTGATTTTCAACATCCCCCCGGGGGTTCCCCCTCGTAAGCTGCAGGCAGATCATGCGGGTGACCCCCTTCACCCATTTCTCACTTTGAGGCTGTTTTATTTTACTTTTTGACCCGGGCAGGAGTGTTTGGTCGGGATGAGCTACAAGGTTTCATTTGAGAAAGATAAGGGGGTCTGCCGTCGGGGATGGAGTCAAGGATGTGTTTTCAGGGGTTCCTGTGTGAGTTGAGGGCTCAGCTAGAGCAAGGAGAGAAGGTAAATCCTGGCCACACTCTCGAACCCAAACCAGAAGTGAAGCCGCACGCTTCTGGGTCAAAAGCCAGTTTGCTTCAGGACGAGGAAGAAACCCCGTCTGTGCGCCTTGGTTCCCTCGTCTCCGGACCTTGGCGGGGGTCATGCCAACGGTTACGGGGCAGGGTTGTGACTGTGAATTAAAGAGGGACAGGGCTAGGACCCGGGGAGTCCACGTGTCGGGAGCCTCCACTAATGTGGGGGATGCGGAATAACATCCTTCCAAGAGCCACGTCTCCCGGGAAGCCCTCGGCAGTGGCGCGGGCACCAGCCCTGCCCAGTCCTGCCGCATCAGCTCGGGAAGGGCACCGCGCAGGCAGGGGACCCGCAGCACAGCGAACCCCTGCCTGCGCTCCACTTTGTCTGGAGACCATTCGGACCCTCTCTCTTTTTAGTTTCTATTTTTTTCTATTTAAGGTTTATTTATTTTAAGAAAGACAGAGAAGGGAGGGGAAGGACAGAGAGAGAAGGAGAGAGAGAATCCCAAGTAGGCTCCGCACGGTCAGAGCAGAACCCAACGCGGGGCCCCGACCCACCAACCGTGAGACCATGACCTGAGCTGGAATCAAGAGTCAGATGCTCAATCGACTGAGCCGCACAGGCACCCCCTGACCCTCTTGTTAAATGTCCCGGGTTACTGAAAAATCCAGCTTAAGTAACCTCAAGAAGGAAGTGGTGAACTTCTGGCTAACAAGGCATGTGTGAATTTGGGCTACAACTTGGGGAAACAAGGGCTGTAACTACAAACACACTTGGAGCTAGGGCACTTCTAAGGTTGTATGGCCTTAAATAGCATTCAAGGACAATTGACCAACGATGCGCCCCTCCCCCCCTTTTTTGGCTTATCATGTCTCTGTATCATCCAGAAGCAAAAAAGGCTTTACATCATTGAAAACACAAAAGAGAAACTCTCTCACCCGACCCCAATAGGGTCAGACAGTTGGTTGATTATTTCAAAAAAGTCTGTCAGGGCAGAAAAGTGGGAAAAAAAAATGATGCTGATATAATTGAAATGCTTTATGTCAGCTCAAAATGCTGAAATATACACTTATTTATAAATATTTTCATTTAGGGTTAAGGCTGTTACTTTCAGTATTGGCCCCTTTAGAGCCTACGTAGCAGAAGTCCACCCGTAATTCATTAGAAAACTTGTCATGAATTTACAGATGAACAGGAACTTAGAGACTTGCAAAATAATCTGAGCAAATAACACTTGTAGATTTTCATGATTTCCTTTTCTTCTATGATGTTCTTGCTCATACTCAATTTTTCCAGAAGACTCCATCTAGGTGTATTAGAAATGAATAACCTTTATTGCGGTCATACTTCACCAGGTTCTACTGCAAATTACATTCCACAAGCAGAATACTTGGAGTAATAAATAGAACCATCACAGACGGTTTTGGGACGGACAGACAGACAATTTCACTTGTAAGGGCTGAAACATACACACACCCCAGAAAGTAACGTAACAGACATAAGCGTTTATTATACTAAGGGAATGAGCCAGGGGACTTTCCACAGGGAAGAGAGTATGTTTGTTACATAAAAACATAAAATCATGTTCCCTGTTTTAATTGTATGATGTAATTTGCACAGTCATACGATTAATGATAAGTGTTTTTCCTTTGGGTGATGAAACACAATTTGAACAAATCAAGAGATTAAAAAAATTTTTTTTAATGTTTATTTATTTTTGAGAGAGAGAGAGAGAGAGAGAGCATGAGTGGGGCAGGGGCAGAGAGAGAGAGGCAGGCTCCAGGGTCAGAGCTGAGAGCACAGAGCCCGACGCGGGGCTGGAACTCATGAATGGCGAGATCATGACCTGAGCCAAAGTCGAATGCTCGACTGACTGAGCCACCCAGGTGCCCCTGGGAGATTTTTATTCTAGTATGAGTTGGGTCACTGGGCAGAAAAGAAAGGTTTAATTAACAGTAATCAGCTCTCCCAATCAGAAGACAAGCTCTGTGTTCACTAGATAATTCACATACACATAGGGAAATTCAGATGAAAAAAAAATCCAAGGCTCATCAGTTTGAAGAGTTTTAAATACCATCGCAAATTACATGGCTTGAAATAATAGATTTAAAATAATAAAATAAAATAATAGATTTAAAATCAGTTCTATTTAGTATTTATAGGTCCAATTATTACAATAGAGTGTTAGGTTCGTGTAAGTTTCACGTTATGACCATTGCAGGGTCGGCCAGCTGCAAGATGTGGGCCATTTCCAACTGCGGCCATCTTTCAATTTGAGTATTATCTGCCCTTAGAAAAAATTATGCTTTTTTCTTTTGGCCAAGTGTGAATTTTTTTTTAATTATTATTTTTTTTAACCAGGTGTTGGACAATGTAGCCTGTAGATTCACTCATGTTTTATTTTTTGTTTTTTTTCTGGAATGGGAGCAAAGAAACAGGGAATAGTGGCCCCGGTCCTTGGAAACACTGCCCACGTCAGGACTGGATTGGTAAAAAGACAGAGAAAGCGTCCCGCCTTTGATTTCTCCTGTAACTTCCCTCGTTAATTTTAGGGTTTTTTGTTAGATCACTTTGGTGGCTCCAGGGCTTTCCCAAAAATCTTCTCGGGGCAGACTTCACCTCCTGATTCCTCAGACTGTAGACCAGAGGATTGAGCAGGGGAGTGACCACAGTGTAGGTCACTGCCACCAACTGATCCTTGTCTGAGGCAGACTTGGATCTGGGCCTCAGGTAAGTGATGGAGGCACAGCCGTAGTGCACGAAGACTACCGCGAGGTGGGAGATGCGTGTGGCAAAGGCCTTCCCTTCCCTTCAGCCGAGGGGATCTTCAGGATGGTGTTAACGATGAAGCCACAGGAGATCAGAATCAGCAGGAAAGGCGCCATGATCACCAGAATGCTTCGGCTGAATGGAGCCGGTTCTTTCACCTGGGTGTCTGCACAGGCCAACTTAATGACGGGCGCCATGTCACAGAAATAGCGGTTGACTCTGTTGGGACCACAGAAAGTCATGTCACAGATGAGTTTGGTGGCCAGCAAAGCAATGAAGAAGCCTGTGACTCCGGACAGGGAAACCAGCCCCAACCCTACCCTCTTGTTCATGATGAGCGTGTGGCTCATAGGGTGGCAAATCGCCACCTAACGATCGTACCCCATTGCAGCAATGAGAAAGCAATTGGTGCAGGCAAAGCCAAGGAAGAAGAAGAGCTGCGTGGCACAGGCCACAGAGGAGATGCCCTTGGTGGCTGAGAGCAGGTGGGCCAGCAGCTGAGGGATGATGCCAAGAGTGTCGCAGGATTTGGAGAAGGAAAGGATGAACAGGAACCCATACATGGGAGGGTGTAGAGTCTTGCTGCAGCGAATGACAGCCATGGTGGTGGCATCGGCCAACAGGATGGTCACATACAGAAGAAAGAGGACAGACAGCAGCAGTTGGAGAGCCCCCAGGCTAGAGAAGCCCACCAGGGTGAACTGGGTAACCACGGTGGTCCTGTTGAAGCCTTGCGTCTGGATGACTTCCTTCTGTGAATGAGTTTGGGAGAGACAAAATGATAACCATCTGTGTAATAAGAACATTCTCCCAGTGCCTTCACTTTCAGTATCATATTTCCCGGCTCAGAATATTGATAGATCTCTCTCTCTCTCTCTCTCGCAACAAAGATATTCCTTTTGACAATTTTTAGAAGAAATTTTTAATCTCCAGTAATGGGAGAATGATTATATTAGAGAAATACACAACGGTTAAAAGAACCAACCACAGAAGCAAGTTTGATATTTCCAAAGGCTATATGAGGTTATGAGAACATTCTCCTACTGTAAGAGAAAAAGCAAGATATGAAGCCATATTTATAAGATTAGAGGTGATTTGGGTTTGCTTTCTATTTTTATGTTTTCCAAATATTTAACGAGAAACATATTTTAACTTGATGATTCTAAATATACTTCACTTTTATGTAGCCAAGAATATTTCCACCTCTTTTTGGCTACTGTCCAAACAGAAATAAGAATAATTTGCTACTTCTGAATGTGGTGCTATTATTTTTCCTAAATAAAAAAATGGCTTTTAGGGGCGTCTGGGTGGCTCAGTCGGTTAAGTGTCCAACTTCGGCTCGGGTCATGATCTTGTGGTCTGTGAGTTCAAGCCCCGCGTCGGGCTCTGTGCTGACAGCTCAGAGCCTGGAGCCTGCTTGGGATTCTGTGTCTCCCTCTCTCTCTGCCCCTCGCCCACTCATGCTCTGTCTCTCTCTCTCTCTGTCAAAAATAAATAAACATTAAAAAAATGGCTTTTGAAATATCTACATATCTAAATTATGCATGTAATTTATAACATCTGCCAGTGCACATGATTATTGGTAGCCGTCGTAATGGATGGCCTGTCCTCTGACAACAGGCAGTCGTCGTAGATGGCCTGCTAGGAAGGGGGCAAGCAAGAAAGCATGTCGGTGACCAAATACAATCAGCAGATGGGTGCAATGATAAAGGCGAACATTATTATTATTATTTTAAGTTCAAGAGCAATTCCTGGTGGAGAAGAGTCTGAAAATCCAACTCATCATTCGATCTCCATCAGAAGGCACCTTGGGGAGTTGGGAATGGGGGTGGGGAGGTGAGGGGAAGGCAGATTTCTCTTGCTGTGATGAGGAAATGCATTTCCACTGTTCCCGTTGAACGCGGCTGTTTATGGCACTTTCGTTATCAGAGGCAGAGCAGTGACCTCACAGGCCCTGGTTTCCTTCAGGCGACGGACCATCTCTCCAGTGCTCTCTCCACATCACACCCTTGGAGATCTTTCTACCGGCGCATAGTTGAGTTAAGACAGCCCCTATTTCACACTGCAGTAACATCCAGAGCCCCAATCATCTCACTTTCAGAACCAGTTCAGAAATTTAGGAGAAACCAGGTTTACGCGTACCCCTCGGCATCTCTCAGCTTGTTGGCCTCTCCAATGGCTGTACATGGAAGGAGTGGCTTCACCTGATGCACTTGTACAAGTTCATTCTTTATCATCTCTGCCGAGGCTCCTTCGCTTAGGTGGTTCCACCCACCTGCCGTCAGGACCCTTCCCCTTCGTGTGGCACTTTGCAGAAAACAAGAGGGTTTCACGTAAGCCTCACCACCCGGTAGACAGCACAAGTGTCTTTGTGTCCTTGTTACAGGCCACGTGAGTGCACGAAGTGCTTTCTCCTGAGCAGAGTAACCTGGAAGGATCCTCATCTTTGCACTTACGGTGTTAAATTGAACTCATCTCCTATGTTTGGCTCGCTCTATAGATTATTAGCTTCTGTTTACAGGCCGGGATGACTTTTTTTATTAATAGCTGAATCCCTAGCATAAAGTGTGTGTCATAGGCTCAACATTTTTTGTCTGAATCGAATAGAAAACAGCTAAATAAGATGCTCGAGTAGTAGGGTCAGTGGCAAAATTTAAATCTTTGAACTTCTAATCGACTTTCTCCTCTCTGTATCTTATGCCACTGCCATTTTATGTCAGAATCTGCCCCCCACTTTTTCCACGGGACTAAAGCAAGCATGATCCCATGCTGCTCACTCAAGCAAAACTCCTTTTGCCATTTCTGACTTTTCTGGAATAATCTGATTGTAATTTTCAAATTTTCTTCAATTATCAAATTTTATATTTTTATAAAATATATTATTTATAATAAATAATATAAATAATATATATATTATTTTTTATAAATAATATATATTATTTTAAAATATATATTTTATATTTTAAATAAAATATATTTATTTTTTAAAATATATTTGTTTTTGAGACAGAGAGAGAGAGAGAGAGAGAGCGCAAGCAGGAGAGGGGCAGAGAGAGAGGGAGACACAGAATCTGGAGCAGGCTCCAGGCTCTGAGCTGTTGACACAGCCCGATGCGGGGCTCGAACTCACAGACCTCGAGATCATGACCTGAGCTGAAGTCGGAAGCTTAACCGACTGAGCCACCCAGGTGCCCCTAACCTATTGTTCTCTGCATTCAAATCCCTATCGTGTCTCACATTCTCCAATAAACCTTCCCTATTAGAATCCACATAGATACTTTTCCTCTTCATAACATTTAGAGATTTTGAAATCATACTTGTATGTTGAATAAGTTGGATATTATCTTGTAGTTCTATCTATCTATCTATGTATCATCTATCGAGTAGTACTATATACTATACATATAGATTATTATATATACCATATATTCTAGACTAAATACTACATATTATATAGTACATTATACTATATTTTATATATAGTATAGAATATATAGAGAATATAGTATAATACTACATATAGCATAGGATGTATATAGAACATAGTACATAATACCACATAGAGTAGAGAATATATATAGTTTATAGTAACACACACACATTCACATACACACCTTCTATACGCTGTTTCTTTGAGGCAGGGGCCATGGCGATGTCTTCTGAATGGTCTGTAGCACCCACCACACTGCAGGGCACATAACAGGCTCTACAAACAAAAGCTTAATAAGTGATGACATGGCTTAATTCTCCTTTTGTTTCTGAGCTTTCTCACAGACTGATTTTATTTCCCCTAGAATGTGCTCTCTGCTCTTCTATTATAACCTATATCATTCCTAAGTTTTCTATTATTCTCCAAGTCACCTTTTTTTTAAAAAAAAATCAAAATCTATGCTGATGCACTTTCCTGCCCTGCCTCTGTCACTTGTCTTGCTTCGTTTCTCGGCATTCCAATTTGATGGGAAATGTGCTATGTGTGCATATGTGTTTCTGTGTGTGTGTGCATGCACACGCCATCAGAGTGGATGCTTCCTTCATTTCAAGAAAAAAAGCAAATCAAGTTTTACTTTGGTGCAGAATCTTTTCCATAATAATAAAAAATTATTGTGCAAATCCATTCAAATTTGAAATCCTTGGTGGAAAATGTTTCCTTCTTCAGACAGTAACTGACACAGAAGATCCACTTACCCACTTATGTTCAAGTGATCAAGAAAGTTGACATAAGACTTTGAGTTTCATGGCTCACAGTCTTGTAGGTTTTTCGAATGTTGAAAAAGGCAGCAGTAGAAGGTCACTTGTAAAAGCCATGATGTCCGTCCTGAAAGAAGAAGCAATTGGGAAAAAAATGCCCTGAAACATTTCATAAAGTGTTAATCTAGACACTTAGATGTCCAAACCTTTTTGAGTCTTAAATAAAGAGGTTGAAAATAGCCCATTCTATATTCATATGTCAATTCAGATTCTATAATTAAGTTGGAGAATATTCACAACCTTCTGGGATTCTAAGGACTAGGGTCCTCTAGGTCTTAAGGGGAGCTAATGGGAGAAAGAAAACAAATGGCTGAACTTACACAAGGGCATCTTATCTGATACAGAAGAGAATAATTCAGATTGCAAAAAACGTTCCCACTCTGTAAAGCACTAAAATGGCAAATAAGTATCCTTTTAGCATGGGAGGAGTTTAGTTACTCTCTGACAAAAAGGTTACAAAACACTGAGATGTCAAGAGAAAGCAAGTTTTCCAACCCCATGAAGACTGATTTGATAAAGTGTAAGAGGTAAAGGCAGGGGTTGGTGATTATGTGGAAAATCTCCATCTCCCTTCTCTACTCAAAGCCTGAATAAAAGTCAGACAACTGGGTTTTTAAATGACCTTCAGGGAATTATTGCAAGGGAAAGACTTTTATTCAGCAACCACTCATGGAGCAACCACTCATATGTGTGGTGTTTTGGAAGGCATAACATTAGGCATCACAGTGATTCAAAGATAAATAGATCACACCGATCATTCTAATTTAGCAGGAAGACTAATACAAACATAACAAGAGGCGTGCTAAAGCATGTGCCAGTGGACATCAGGACGGCTAGAAAGATGACAAGGTCCCAGTGAAGATCCACGAACACAATCAGGGCTGAGATTCATCCCATGACTTTATGAACAAAAACACTGGGAGTAGGAAAGCTAACTGGAAACTACTGCATGTCTCATGCCAGGACGTTCAAGGGAAAACAAGTGAGGAGGAAGGCTGAGCACCCCTATTTCTGGTAGTAGCCAGTCTGGACATTCCAGCAAATCATCCTTCCGAAAACAACTAAAATGCCGGGGGAATATTTAAAACATATATATAAATATGTTGACAAGCTGACAGCATAGCAGGAACTTTTCAGATCAAAATCTGAAACAAAGCAAGCATCTAGAAAGATGAGTGGAATGTTGGAAGTTCCTTCCACACTGAAGACATTGACTTATCTGGAAGGAATGACAAACCCACGACGCTGATTTGAGGGAATCAGAGGAGGAAGATGTTTGCAATTAAAGTCCAGTGCCCACCAAATGTGAGTCAAAAAATAGATCTTCTACTTTAAGCTCTGACTCTGAAGGATGGTGCCTTAGGATAAGCATGAAGCACAACTAAGCCTGCCCCTCAACTCACTGTTCAGAGACACTAATGGCAAAGTTGCCCCCAGGCTGACCAAAGACATGGGACATGGTGGGGGAAAATAAATCCATTTCAGAGAGGTTGTGAGCAGTAGGCCTTCATTCTGATTTGCAGTTCAAGTTTGCATCTCTGCTTGGTCTAAGAAATTTGAGCCCTGAATTTAATTTACAGTGGATCTAAACTGGTTGTCCTTCTAAAGATCTGCCGGACAGAAATACAGATTACCTCTGGAGAAAGGAAACCTGCTTGGCTTCTACATAAGAACAAAATAGAAAGTATAAAAATAAAAACAAGAAGAAAAACATCTCTTCACACGTGGCACGATGGTCTACATAGAAAATCCCAAAGATTAGATCCAAAAACCCCTGAAAGTAACAGATGAGATTAAAGCAAGATGCAGGATAAAGAGTTAATACACAAAAGCCCGTCTTATGAAATTATAAAAATACTGATGAAAGAAATAGAAGATTTCAATCAATGGAAAAAGAGTCCATGTTCATGGATAGGAAGACACAGTATTGTTAAGATGTTAGCTCTCCCCAACTTGATCTATAAATTCAAGGCAATCCCAATCAAAATCATAGCAACTTATTTTAGGTATATCAAGAAACTGACTATAGGGGCGCCTGGGTGGCGCAGTCGGTTAAGCGTCCGACTTCAGCCAGGTCACGATCTCGCGGTCCGTGAGTTCGAGCCCCGCGTCGGGCTCTGGGCTGATGGCTCAGAGCCTGGAGCCTGTTTCCGATTCTGTGTCTCCCTCTCTCTCTCTGCCCCTCCCCCGTTCATGCTCTGTCTCTCTCTGTCCCAAAAATAAATAAAAAACGTTGGAAAAAAAAAAAAATTAAAAAAAAAAAAAAAAAAAGAAACTGACTATAAAGTTTATATGGAAAGGCTAAAGACCCAGGATAGCCAACACAGTATTGCATGTTAAGTACACTTTCTAGTTTCTATATCTGTTGTTTTAACATTTGGGGCCTTGACCAGGGAGAGACTGCCCTCCTAGGGTTAAAGGCTTCCAATTCCTGGAGATAACAGATGACTTCACTTAGAGCATGCCTTTCATGTGCAAAGAGTTTAGGGCCCTTACTCTCAAAATGTCTGCTTTTTCAGGCTTTACATCATTTCCCTTTGCTGGTTATCCCAAGGCCATGTTTCAGACAACTAGGGATGGCCCCACACTCAGGAGCTCCCTGAAATTATCAACTGGCCAGTCTTAAACCTGCTTAGCCTGCTTACCCTGCCTTGCCCTTTCCTTCCCATGAAAACCAAATAAAAAGGTGGGGGGGGGTGGGAAGGGAGCTCTTTCTCATTTCCCCTTGTCCTCTCTGCCTGTGACCCAACTCAGTGTTCCTTGGTGTATTGACCTGAATGGCATGGTGTAACTCCCCACCCCTACCCGCATCATAGGAATTGTAATAAACTATCTTTTCAATGGCAATTACCTCCTGATCTGTTGGTCTATCTGAATAAAAATGAATCTACATTTTAAAACACGTTAAAAGAGAGCAATCAAGTTGGAGGACTGATGCTACCTGACTTCAAGACTTACTATAAAGTAACAGTAATCAAGAAGGCATGGTCTTGGTGAAGGAATAAATAAGTAGAAAAAGAAAGAAGCTATCCTATCATGAAAAGACATTGAAGAACCTTAAATGCGTATT
Source organism: Panthera uncia (assembly GCF_023721935.1). Classification (NCBI taxonomy): domain Eukaryota; kingdom Metazoa; phylum Chordata; class Mammalia; order Carnivora; family Felidae; genus Panthera; species Panthera uncia. The sequence continues at coordinate 64,257,080 of NC_064813.1, read as the reverse complement.
GCTAAGTGAAAAAAGCCAGTCTGCAAAGGCTACATACTGTGTAACTTCCACTACCTGACACTCTGGGTAAAACCAAATTATAGAGACAGTGAAATGATTGGTGGTTGTCCGGGGTTCAGGGAAGGTAGAGAGGGATAAAGAGTTGGAGTCTTAGGGATTTTTAGGGGGCTGAAACTATTCTCTGTGGTATTACAATGGCGGATGTGAGACATTATGCATTTGTGGAAACTTATAGAACCTAATGTGTTGATATTAGTTCAACAAATCCGACAGATGTGGGCTGCCTGGGTGGCTCGGTCAGTCAAGCATCTGATTCTTGATTTCAGCTTGGGTCATGATTTCACGGTTCCATGCTGTCAGTGAAGAGCCTGCCTGGGATTCCCTCTCTCTCTCTCAAAATAAACAAACATTAAAAAAACCCTAAATTTGACAAATGTAGTCCAATATTTCAAGATGTTAGTCATAGGGGATGCTGGGTATATTGGTTGGGGAGGGTACAGACGGGAACTCTGTGTTTTTATGCATTATTTTCTGTAAAGCTAAAGATACAAATTCTCACACATGATATCCGGAGAAATTAACCAGACACACATAATTTCATTGTATAATGACCAAAAAAGGGTGAAAATTATGGTGATAGAAGCCAGGGTAAAGGTTAGGTTTGGGCGATAATGCCTGGGAAGAGTCATAATGGAGCCTTATGAAGTTCTCACGATAATTTATTTATCTGGTGTGTTTAATTAATTAATTAATTAAAACATTTTTTTTAATGTTTATTTTTGAAAGAGAGACAGAGTGAGAGGCGGAGGGGCAGAGAGAGAAGGAGTCACAGAATCCAAAGCAGGCTCCAGGCTCCGAGCTGTCAGCACAGAGCCTGATGCGGGGCTTAAACTCATGGAGTGTAAGATCATGACCTGAGCTGAAGTCGGACACTTAACCGACTGAGCCACCCAGGCGCCCCTGGTGTGTTTAATTTATAAAAACTCCTCAAACTATACAACTTCTGATCTGTGCACTTTATGCTTTAAAACATCTACTTTAGTTAACAAAAGCAAAATAGGAGTTCCTCTTTTGGGAATAATAGATGAGGAAATTTTGACTCAACCCACCCACCAGGAATAACCAGAAAAGCTACAAGAAAATATTGGAGAAAAATTGGTTTGAAGACATCAGGACCCTAAGGAGCAGAATCCAGGAAAAGCAAGAAACCTGGAGAGATTGTTCTAGTACATGGGGAGCATCCACTCGCCAGAGAACCTGGCAGTTTTGGAAGAGACTACCAAAAAGTCAAGAGATTGAGACCCATGGAGTTGGACGACAAAAGACCACAATGGAGTGGTGAGCTGGTGAACTCCCCAAGCGTTTCAGTTGAGACCCACAAGAGGAACATAATAGGAATGAGGCAAAGAAGAAATAAACCACCAGCCTTCTCAGAGCCTGAGTCCAGTTTCAAAGAGCCTCAAATCCTGGCAGACCTGAATGAACCAAGACTTCACCTAATATCTGCCCTCCATTAGTTTCTACTCTGACCAGTAGATCATAGTGGCATTCTGAGTCTCTCGGGATGTGCCTAAGCGTACGGACGGTATCTAAGAACCTCCACAAGGTCTGAATGTTTTCCTTTATCCAGTGCACAGGCACTTTGGTAAGTGGTGGAGATCTCTCTGGGAATTACTGGGTCAAGATTTTCAGGATACAATTGTGGCCATGTTGTGCGTCTTTCCTCAAAATTATCCATCTTCTTTTACAATCAAGGAGTTTCAGGCTTGGGAATTGGTGTCGTACTGAAATTTAGGTAAGAGGCTATGAATTACCATACTGGTAACTTGCACAGCCATCCATCAGACATAGACTACGATCAAACAGTTTATCGATTGGCTGCTCATCTATTTTATTCTCAGAAATCCCATGGTCAACTGGCCGTTTCCACAGATCTTTGCAGTTCATAACACTAATCATCATCACATGCTTCAGTTTATATTGTTCATTGTCCACATTGTATCTCTGACAGTTTTGTGTGACCCCCAGGCTTCCATTCTCCAGAGCACTATTACCCATCACCTCTAGTCTATAATAGCAATCACCACACAACTCTTTAAGGATGTTTATATTCACTACTGCATTCTGTAAATGCAACCAGGTCCCCTGGGTGTTGGTGGTTAGTGTTGTATATGGCAGTTTTCTATAGTGTTTCTATCCTGACACATTCGTTTCCCGGAGCTTTTGGATTCATTATGGTGTGTTACAAAAACTGTGCCCTTTCCAATGTATTAACCAAATGTCAATATTTAGTTCAGGCTTCAATTAGTTATTCTAGCAGACAATGCCTTTTCTGGAGGCATGAGTCCACCTATTAAATTCTGAATCCCAGTTGAGTGCTCCTGTATCGACAAATGTAACAAGATTGAAATTGATGTGTCTTCCCCTTTGGTCTAAGATCTTCATAGTTCTTTTTTTGCATAGGGACATGGCCTCCTCACCCCCACTGATACAAATTGGCAGGACTGATAGGTTTTTGTTTTTTCTGTTTAAGCTACCTCAGAGCTGGCCTTCCACCCGTCTATCCAGATCGCGTTGTGATCTTGATCCTGTTGGGGGCCTGTTAGGTGAAGGGGCAACTAGCCCAGGTGCAACCACAGAGTCTTTTATGCAGAGGACGGTTGATTCCCTTAGATGTGTGGGGGCTGGGGTGGTATCTTCTTCAACAGACAAGGGTGGTTCAGGGGAACTGGAGAATCAAGACCTCGGCCTCACTTAGGTCATCTGAAATGTATTCATCCCACGTCTCATGTCTCATTTAGCATAAGAGCTCTCGTCAGGTTTATGTTTAAAAGCTAAATACACATCCAGACTGCGGACTTCACCCTCCGTGATGGCTGTTGTAAGACTCCAGATGATGTGGCCTCCTTCAAATTTGTTAAGAGGGCCTTCTGATTTTCCACGTCTTTTAACTTGTCTATTCATTACTCGTAACTTTGTCTGTGTTCACTCACTCTCTATCATTGTAAGAATACCAGGAGCTTAAAAATATAGTCACTGTGACTGGCATGCCATCTGAGCCAAAGCACATGACTGCCTGATGCTGTGGTCTTCCTCCACAGTTCAAACTATGCCACACTGATGCTTATCCGAGCATGAACTCATCCCTTTTCACACTAGTAAGGAGGTTATCTGTGTCTTCTTAGATAGATAAGTAACTTCATCCTGGAAACCCATGTTTTTTAGTCATCTCTGTTCCTAGTCATTGCATCAGTCAAGGTCCCAACGGAAAATAAATGGCACATTAAAACTGAGGAAGTTCTAAGCATAGGAGAATTGCATAGACAACGGAGTTACTTGGGATTAGCGGCATCCTAGTTTTGATGTCCTTCATACTTTTATCCAATTACTGTAATTGATAAGTCAGCTTTCTGGGGAAGAAGGCAGGGTCAAAGATCTGGAGTGAATGGGTGTATTTTGAACATCAGCATGATATTAATTCCTGTTCTTGACAAGGGGAAGAATAACAAAAGAAAATATAACGAAAGAAAATTTCAGATCATTATCTTCACCACAGATTTTGCTTTCCACGTAACGGTATTAAACGCCTCGGTGCATAGCCATTGGATCCGCAGTGCTCCCTGTGGGGAAAGTGTACTTAGCTGTCTCATTGACATCAAGCTTGACCATGAGACTTGCTTTAGCTAGGAAACGTAAAAGCTGGCGTGGACCACATTTTAGCAGAAGCTTTAAGAACTACGGCATAGATCTACCTGCCTCTTTCCCTTCCACAACAGGAATGGCTGGCCACAGATAAGGGCAATTTCTTCAGCCTGGATTGCAGAAAAGAGGAAACAGAGCCTGATATAGAAGTGGAACCACCTGGTATCCAAACACACCAGGCTCAAGAAACAAACCTTTGAAGTTGTCAACCACTTAGAATTTAGAAATGTCTATTATTACGGCACAACTTAGCAAAATTTGGCTAATATTACGCAAAAGAAATACTCAAGGCTTACAAAGACCAAGCAAAGAAATATAGTGCTAGTTGTATTAAAACGTGATATTTAGGCTCTATGCCAAAAAACATTACCAATGATAAAGGAGTTTGGTTTATTTTATATATATATATATATATATATACACACATATATGTATATATATATATAATATGGTTTAATTCATTATTAGGAAGCTACCATAATTTGAATATATATACATATTTATAATATTTATGTAACATGTATATAAATATTAATAGACTTAAGGGAAGAAACAGAAAATCCACAGTCATTGTGGGGAGTTTAATACCCCTTTCTTGGTAAGTCATATAAAAAGTAGAGTACAGATTAGTAAGGACACAGAAACACTGAACAATGTTAAAGCTTTTCATTTAGGAAAAAATAGCAAAATCCTTCATCCAACAATTGCAGAATGTATATCTACACACTGGACAATAAAGAAAATTTCAACTCACATCAAAGGATTAAAATCACATAGAGCATGCTTTTATTTATTTATTTATTTATTTATTTATTATTATTTTTTAAGATATAATTTATTATCAAATTGGCTACCATACAGTGTGTAAAGTGTGCTCTTGGTCTTGGGGTTCGATTCCCGTGGTTCAGCCCTTACATTCAACACCCAGTGCTCATCCCAACAAGTGCCCTCCTCAATGCCCATCACCCATTTTCCCCTGTCCCCCATCAACCCTCAGTTTGTTCTCTGTATTTAAGCGTCTCTTATGGTTTGCCTCCCTCCCTCTCTGTTTGTAACTATTTTTTCCCCCTTCCCTTTCCCCATGGTCTTCTGTTAAGTTTCTCAGTATCCACATAGGAGTGAAAACATATGGTATCTGTCTTTCTCTGACTGACTTATGTCACTCAGCATAATAGCTTCCAGTTCCATCCACGTTGCTGCAGGTGGCATGATTTCATTCTTTCTCATTGCCGAGTAGTGTTCCATTGTATATATAAATCAGATCCTCTTTATCCATTCGGCAGTTGATGGACATTTGGGCTCCTTCCATAATTTGGCTTTTGCTGAAAGCGCTGCCCTTCAAATCAGCACTCCTATACCCTTTGGATAAATTCCTAGTAGTGCTACTGCTGAGTCATAGGGTAGTTCTATTTTTAATCTTTTGAGGAACCTCCACACTCTTTTCCAGAGCGGCTGCACCAGTTTGCATTCCCACCAACAGTGCAAGAGGGTTCCCATTACATAGAGCATACTTTTAGCCTACAGTGCCCATATCAATAACAACGCCAAAAACATAAAGCCCACAAAGATCAGGGATGTTTCTTCACTTTGCTTCTGATCCGTATCTGGTCCTAGAAGCATGCATGGCAAATAGCAATCAATAAATATTTCCTGAATAAACAAATAAATACAAAGTATAGCTAGAAAATCCCCCATATGTTGGGAATTTAGGTAGTATACATAACTGCTAGTTAAAGAATTCTCTAGTGAGAAAATATTTTTAAAATATTGCATCTGAGAGCTTGTGAGATTCAGCTACCATAGCACTTAGAAGGGAATCGACAGCCATAAATACCTACAACAGGAAGGAAGAAGGACTGAAAGCTACTTGCACAGCCTTGAAATCACGTATTAGAGAAAAGATCTAAAAATAAACATTAGAGGAAAGAAAGGTTACAGTCAAAGTAGGAATTGAAATAGGTGAAACAGAAGAGAAACTTAATATATAGACAATTAGCAAAGTCAAAAATTGTTCCTCTGAGCAAAACCGATGTGATAAATCTCCAGTAAGCCTGATCAGAAAAAGACAAATTCAATATACATTATTAGAATTGATAAAGGGGATATGACCACAGATGATGTGGGGAATAATATGTTCATAAAAGCACACTGGGGAGAGTGTGATACCTACATCTATAAAAGTTAGATGAAAATCAATGACGTCTCAGTAAAATAAACCTTCACATGATCCATTCTGGAAGATACGAGTGTTTACTTAAACATTAAACAATTGAATCATTTATAAGCCATTCAATAAAGAAATATCCAGGCCCAGAGGGCCTCCACAATTTCAATGACTCACATGAAGACACAATACTCCCCAAGTCATTTTGTGAGGCCAGTGTCATCTTGATATCAAAACTCAATGATAGATCATATAATGCCAAATGGAACTCCTAAGAGAAGTGGAAATTCATACTTTGTGTATATAGATGCACACGCACATACATGCATGCATTCACCAGCACGGGCACACACACATGCATGCACACACACACACAGGAGCACATAATGAATATTAGCACATGTTTTAAAAGATAAAACAAAATGACCTCCACTGAGTTTAGCCTCAAAATGCAAGGGGCTCTTTTTTGACATTAGGAAAATTGTAATAAAATTTCCCACTTTAACCAATTAAAGAAGGACAATAATATAATCATTCAAAAAAAAAAAAACAACAACTTGTATCAAATGAGAAAGAGAAAGCTATCTCTTAATCTGGTAAAGTTTATACACAAAGAAACTAGAGAAAATTTCAAATTTAATAGCGACACGTTGGAAGTTGTTCCTTTGAGATAAATACCAATAGCCCATCCATCTCACTTCTATTCAATGTTTCACAGGAGGCTCCAGAGAGTAGAATAAAAGGATAAAAAAAAAAAAAAAAAAGATTGGGAAAGAAGAATCAAATTGTCTTTACTTGCAAATGATGTTATTATGTGTGTAGGAGTGCAAAAGAATTTACAAGAATTTATTTGATGTAATCACAATATTTAGCAGTTCTGTTAAACTTTAAAACGTTGCATTACAGATCTCGTGCATTTCCAAACATTGCAACAAGGGATTTGAAAAAAAAAAAAAAAAAAAAAAGAAAGAAAGATGCTATGTACAAAATCCTCAAAATAGAAATAAGTTTAAAAAATTCATATGCCAGACTTCTGTAGGGCGCAATTACAAAATCTCATCATGAGCCGTTAGAGAAGGAGCTACATAAAGGAAGGCAGGGCAGACCCGGTGCACGTGAGGACACAGCACCTGAGTCAAGCCTATTTCCTATCAGCGGGTGACAGGTGGGTTCATGCCGTGACGCGTAGGGCAGATGGTTAATATGCGTAGAGTAATTCCCACAGCGTTTATACAGAATGCACTATATTTAGGCATTGTTATAACCTTACATTTATTAATGCAATATAATCCTCACAGTAGTTGATCGTACAAATAGTATCATGTCACAATTTAACGGATGAGGAAGGCGATGAACAGAAAGATGAAGTAATTTGCCTACGGTCACACGGCCGCGAGTGAAGGAGCTGGACTCAGACAGTGAGGCTACGAATCCACGCCCTGACCCAGTGCACCGTTCCCCCTTTGCGCGCGCGAGGAGAAAACCAACGAAAAAGGAAAGTATGAGCTAGTGAGACAGCGCAAGATTGCGAACACGCACAAGAATAGTCAACCTCTAGGCGGAAAAGGCCAGCAGAACAGGACATGAGTGATAGCAACGATATAGACTAAATATCTTCTGCCTTTTACTGGCGAAAGTAGCAGCTGCTACTTTTCACTTCCGGCCTTGACTCTCGCGTGTTGCTGGGGGTGGGGCCAGGTGACACTTCTCTGGAGTCAGTCTGTCTGGCATCAGCTCCCTCAGACCTCGATGACCCTGTTCCTGCACTCAGCAGCCCGGCTGCAGGAACCCCGGCCACTCTGGGGGTGCGGGGCATGCAGAACACCGGCTGTCGTCTGCTGGCTGCCATGGGTCAGGAGATTACGAACAACTTCGGCCTTGTCGTCTCACGTAATCCTCGTGACCGTCCTCGGTGCTCATTCAGTTCCTTACCCACTTGCACGTCTTCCTAAATGGGTTTCACAGAGTGCTAGGTTTTCTTTTTTTTGAATTGCTTGTTCACTCATGTATTTTATTTTTTGAATTGTTTGGCTTTATGTTTATGACCTTTAAATTTTTTCTATATTTATATTGCTATGAATGAGTGATTGCTTTTATAAGTGCTTAAATAGTTTTGCTCATCTGGCCCTTTATTTTATGTCAAAACATCTTTTCAAGTTTATTATTATTTTTTAGACAGACCGAGACAGGGTGAGTGAGAGACAGGGAGATGGAGAGACAGGGAGAGAGAGAGAGAGAGAGAATCCCACGCAGCTAGCACAGAGCCCGATGCCGGGCTTGAACTCACGAAACCCCAAGATCATGACCTCAGCCGAAACCAAGAGTTGGATGCTTAACTGGCTGAGCCACCCAGGTGCCCCTGTCCTTTATTTTAATTAACAGCTAAGCGATATTGTATAAATCATTTATACGTTAAAATAATTTCCTGTTTACTATTTCCGTTTTCATGTTTAGAGAGCTCCTCAAGATTGACTGTATTTACTTAAGTTTTCTTTTAAATTCACCATATTTTAAAATGTTGTGATAGCTGATCAATTTTTGGAATAAAAAAGTGTGAAATAAAATCTTATCGGCATTCTTTTAATATTAAATGATGTGCATAGCTCCATTTCTTTTAAAGATAACCCTTCCTCAATTATTTGGCTGCATAATAATATGACTTTTGGATTTTCCGTTCTGTGCTTTGATCCGTGGGTCCAGCTTGCTTTACTGTCACACTAAATTAATGATTGTCATTTTATGGTGCATTTTACTTTCAGCAGGGCAGTTTGTACCATCATCTGCCATTAGCCTTTCATTAGAGATGCAGGGGTGTTTATCACACTATCGAAAAATAGATACTGGCATCGATTTGAAGTTAAAGATGCAAAAAGGATTACTTGGTATCTCTACAGAATTGAGACACCTTATCCTGGTACAAAGTTACATATTTACACAGGTTTTATTCTGTATCCCTCAGAAAAGAGTCTTTCTTTATATTCTAATAAAATAAAAATTTTATTTTACTAGAGCTCGACTAGAAATTGCTAAATATATTGCGAGACGTTTTGCGAGATCTATAATTTATCGTTCCCATTTTTTGCCAACACCTGTTGACCTTCTCACACAGCTGTTTTGAGCTCCCAGAGGGACACATGTATCCCAGACCTGACCCTTTCCTCTTGGTCTCCAGGATGCATGGTGTTTAAGGATTTGCTCTTCACCCTTCAGAGCCCTGTGGACGCACCCAGTGCAGCCATCGCCTCTCCCCCGCCCCCCAACCCTCTCATATCCCCTCTGCAGAGTTTACTCCTCCTATAAATTCATCCTGAGCGGTTGCTCCCCTGGTAGCTGCCAGCGACGTCTCTCTGTCTCTTGCCCAGCACAGACACAACGTCTGCCCTGTTGTTGTGCTATCACACCCCCTGGGAAAGATTCCTGCATCAAAGTCCTTTCCACCTTGCTAATAAAGATTCATCAGGGGGAATGAGCAACTTTCTTGACGGAGACACCGGAGGGAAAAAGCAAACAGCAAAATCATGTTCCGAAAGGTTTTCCTTTTGGCAAGGTCAAGATTAAGTGGAATAGTTCAAGGAAATAGTGCGGAAAGTCATCTCAGGAAGTGCAGACGTTTTTGGGGGGAAAAGATAGAGGAAGTCATGTCATGGAGCGCCGAGCGAGTTTGAATTAATAAACAGAAGTTGAGCAGGTGCACGAGGAATAGGGATAATGTGCTAGGAGATGGGCATTTCTGGAACCCTGTTTTTGCCGTGAGCTGGTCTCTCTCGTCCTGTGAGACAGATGTTGCCTGTATGTCTGGTCACTGGGCTCAACCCCTCACTCAGACCGGTGCACTTGGGCCATGGCCACATTTTAATCACCAGGAGAGCAGGAGGAGGGACTCACGGCACGGGAGTGTGCAGGACGCTTTTCTGAGCGATTGTCTTCTCAAAGGAAAGATGTCCTGTGGAGACGCGCAGAACAGACCTGGGCCACGCAGAATTCCATCTTTGATTTCACAACGGCTGGTTTTCTGAAAATGTGTGTGCTTGCGATATCTCATTAAAATCATCAAGGGAGGTGAGAAAAGGATCGGGAGTTCAGTGTTGAATTTTTTCTCTGAGTGTAAATACCCAGTCAATCTGATCAATTCTCGATCCTCGTGAATGTTAATATTGTTATAGATCAATGAGTAGGAAAACTGAAATTGCATTTAAAAATAATCTTTCACTGACTTACATGGAACAGAACTCCTTGAGGTGGGAGAATCTTGTTGGCGGGGCTCACGCTAACTCACCCTCCTCAGTGTGGATGCCTCTGTGGTGGGGGTTTAACCGCTGTCTCGCCTCCAGCTGTAATTCACTCTCCTCTAATCTTTCTTTCTAATCTGTAAATGCTTTAGGTTGACATGCTTAAAGTTATGTTTTCTTGAGTTGTGAATTGAATTGTGAACTGAATTGTGATTGGCCTGCTTAGTGCCACTCAGGGTCTTAACAATCAGTCTTGGGGCGCCTGGGTGGCTCAATCAGTTAAGCATTGGACTTTGGCTCAGGTCACGATCTCACAGTTTGTGAGCTCGAGTCCCGCTAGGGTGAGGCCGCTTCTCTCTCCCTCCCTCTCTGCCCCTCGTGGGGTTGTCTCTCTCTCCTCTCTGCTCCTCGTGGGGTTGTCTCTCTCTCCTCTCTGCTCCCTCGCTCACTTGCGCCTTCTCTCTCTCAAAAGTTTAAAAAACAGAAAAATTAAAAAAGAAAATCAGTCTTAATACACGAGGCCAGCCGAGAGGCCACAAATCCAATCGTATTGCTATATATTGTCTTACCGCCAAGGTCACAGAAATTCCCTAATCCCTAATTCTGCCTTGGTTTAGCCTTCCCCATGATGTATTCATGGATGACAATCCTGAATAGGAAAAAAACACCCCATGAATTTATTATTACTGGCTGAATTTATGCGCTCAGCTCGAATAACAGCTTAATCTGAAGGCCTAAGGAGCTTTGTTTCTCACTAAGGCCAACCCCAGATCTGAAGATCTTCCACTTTCCTGCAAGTTACACAGGACCACAGAGAGGAGCTGCAATTAACCAGGAGCGTCTGTGTGTGTGTGCGCGTATACATCCCTGTGTGCATATGTGCATGTGTATGAGTGTGTGCACGTGTGTGCATGCATCTATCTGTGTGTGCATGGGTGTGTGAGTGGACACACGTGCGCATGTGTTTATACCCCACGTGTGCACGTGTATATATGTGTGCACATGAGTGTGCACACAGGCATCTGTGCGTGTGTGCACGTGTGTGTATACATCTGTGTGCACGTGTGTTGTGTGTGTGTGTGTGTGAGTGCACATGTGAGTATATGTGTGAAAGAGGAGGAAGGAGAGCAGGATGTTCAGTTCTAACCCATGAGGTCAGGCCCAAGGTCAAATGAATTCTCTGGTCACATAAAAAAAGAGTAAGGACGAAAAATTATATAGGATTATATAGCGATAATGTGCTAGCAAATTATCCCAGGAAAAGAGTCATTCTGACACACGTGACCTTTCTACCCACTTATCAGGGTTCTGCTATCTGACTCCAAGTTTCAGTGTCCACGAGTCTTGGACAAGACCAGAGGAAAGCAGGGGAGGTTTTCTTATGCCACGCCCCCACCCCCCACCAATACTCAAATCCCCTTCCGTTTTAGGAAGGGGATTCGCCACACAGTGTGATGTGCAGGCCATTTATCCCATCGGTGAGAGGTCGTCTTACGCCACATGGTGTCGTCTGCTGCTGCCGAAGACGAATACAACGCATTTTACCGTCCACTAATTAAAAAGGTCCTTCTTCGCCAGGGGTCACGTGAGAGCACTGAAGGCCAGCCATTAAAGGAGGCAGATGATGGGGGCTCAGCATTGGCCCTACTCACCAGGGGGCAAGACGTTTTAATTCTCCCGACAGCTGGTTTCTTATCTACGAAGTACAGATTCTACCGCGTGACCTCTGGGCTGCCCCAAGTGCACACCGAGTAACAACCTTGAAACAGCAGCGCACCCTGCAGGTTTGAACAATTAATGCACGAAGCTGACTCCTGGGGGTTACCAGTTTATTTCCTTTTCGCGAGTCACTTGATAGGCTGGGCCTTGGCTGCACAACAGACCCAAGGGAGAGAGACCCTGATGGCCAAAGAAATGAACTTCGCTTTAGTCTCTGTGCTTTTCAGGCCCCACCCTCAAGAAATGGAAGAAGTGAAGTTGACTTAACAGCCCTGCGGGCAAGCTCACCATCCCGCAACAAACCGGGAACTGCAAATGAGACTTCCGGGTCCCCTCCCTCCTGCTTCAAGCCCAGGCAGGGATATGTCATGGATGAGCATCTGGTGGAAGGAAAAGGAAAAATGCGGAAACAGATAACTCAGTTAGAAGACCTTTATTGACAGGTGCATCTCAACACCTAAAGCCAGAAGGCAGCTTTCTGCCCAGAGCCGAGAGCCCGGTTTGCTCTCACTCCTGCAGGAAGGAGAGCAAACCAAAATGTCCCAGGCAAGTTCTGGTCTCCATTGCACATGCAGACTCCTGAGCTTCAGGGAGAACAGGAACTGTTTGCTCGTTACACAGGGATTTCTATTTGCCGAAGAGTTAGTGAAAAAGGTTGAAGCTTAGCCTCCTTTTGTTGGCCACGCTGTGACATTTTAGGTGTTCTCTTTAACCCATGCTTCCGACGGTATCTTCAAGAGATATTAACCAAGTTTACTCTTGTGTCAGTGCATAGAAAATTAGAAAAAAGTCAGCTCCCATAATACATCAGAAACACAGAAACAGATCACTTCTTGCAGAATTTTCTTGCTTGAACTTTAGTTGGATGCATCTTAGGCGCTGAACATGGTCCCGCTCATTGGGCAAACATTACCTCATTGAAACATTGTGGTCTGCCGATATTGAAAAACCGAAATTCAGGAAATACCCAGAAAGGGAGAAATATGGAAACAGGAACTTCCGCGTCCCTGAAACAGAGAACCAGGGCTACGCAGTATTTTTCAGGTCGGCTTCTCATCTGGCTGAGACTGAATGACAGTATTTGCCATAGCCTAGAGTTCTGGACACACCCAAGTTTTCCTATAATCGCCATCTATTATTTTTCCCTCAGCTGAAAAAACTTCAGTGAGCAATATTTAATGTGATCACAGCAAGAAGATGTGTTTTTCTGAATTTTATACTTGGAAATGAAGGAAATGATCTCTGCTCTTGAAAACTGTGCTCACTTGCTCAATCATTTCTGCTCTGGGAATTTTTCCTGGTATGCCTTGTGCTTTAATGGCTTGGGAAGAGCAGGAGCTCGGTTAACATCGTGGCAGGGAAATGGTTTTTCCCGCAGCTCTACGAAGAGCTGACTTGAACTCCTTATTTCTCAAGCTGTAAATCAGCGGATTGAACAAGGGAGTCAGGATGGTGTAGGAGACTGATATGAGAGCATCTCGGCTTGAGGAGTAGTTGGACTTGAGCCGTAAGTAGATAAAGGAGGCACAGCCATAATGGATGGTGACAACAATGAGGTGGGACGCACAGGTGGAGAAGGCTTTGTACCTGCCCAATGTGGAAGGAAACTGGAGTATGGCAGAGATGATGTGAATATAGGACACCAAAATCAGTGACAGGGGGATAACCAGGACCAGTGCACAGAGCATGATGATGACAATCTGACTCAGGTAGGTATGATGAGATGCCACCGTGAGGACAGGGGCGATGTCACAGAAGAAATGATGGAGCTGGTTGGAGGCGCGGAAGGGCAGGTGGAATACCACGGAGGTGATAATCTGTGCAATAGTAAAGCCACAGGCACAGGCAGCAGCCACGAGTCCCACACACACCCCGTGTCCCATGAGCACCGTGTAGCGCAGAGGGTTACAGATGGCCACGTAGCGGTCATACCCCATGGCCGCCAGCAGGAAGGAGTGAGAGCAGCCGAGGAAGAGGAAGGTGAACATCTGGATGGCACAGCCCAGGAAGGAGATGGTCTTCTTCTGGGCCAGGAGGTCAACCAGCATCTTGGGTACGATGACGAAGGTGTAGCAGGTCTCAGAGCAGGAGAGGACAGCGAGGAAGAAGTACATGGGGGCATGAAGGGCTCTGTCTAGCACGATGGTGGAAACGATGATGGCATTGGTGCCCAGAGTGAACAGGTAGAGGGGCAGGAAGGCAACAAAGAGCAGCCGCTGCAGCCCGGCCAGAGAAGAAAAGCCGAGGAAGATGAACTCTGTCACCACGGTCCCGTTGCCCTGCTCCATGGAAGGTACATCATTCAGAGACAATCCAAGAGAGGCAGAGATAGTGTCAAGAGAGACCTCTGAAAACAAGTAGAATCACAAGAAATTGGCCACGAAAGAGCAGGTGTTAAGATCCGTGCTCTAAATTCATGATTCCCCCTCCATGCGGTTTAATTTTAAGACAAAAAGGTGCCTAAAATCAGCCACGTGGACAACCAGGTGAGTGTCCAGAGTCATCCTAACAGCATAGGCAAACCATTCTTGACATTTCTCAGACCCAGCTCTCCCTCCGTCTTCTCTTGCAGGTTGTGGCTGTTATGCACATTCGTAACTCCGCGCTCTGTTTATCCCACAGACCTTGCCATTGGCTTGCTTGTCCCCACCCTGTCCCACCCATACTGTCAGTTGCAGAGTGAATCATCTGAACACACTACACGGAGAGGTGAATTTGTCTATGACTCTCAGCATCTTCCCCTTAGCATTCTCTTTACACTCTGACATTTAGCTCCCACCTCCCCACGACCTGCACCTGCATTCTCCCCACCCCCCGTTGGCCACACTCTCTGGTGTGGTCATTGCCTCCACCTTCTTGTACTCTGATTACTTGGACTCTTGCTTCCAAGCCTTCATTCTGTTCTCCAATCTGGAACAAGTTTTCCAGGATGGAATATACCTCTGCATCCTCCAATGCCCACCTCAGAGTCCTTCCTCCTGCAGAGAGAACGGCCATCTTCCTCGGGACTCTTGTCCATTTCCATCACTTCTCTTAATGCCTACAGATACCCCATTGAGCCCATCCTCCCCATCCCACCCCACATCTCTCCGGTCCGTCTTGCCCCTGATGCCCAGTACAACTTCTGAAATATAAATGGTATCATGTTGCTCCCCTCCTCAAAATTTTACTCATGGCTTTGTACTCCAACCCCTTGTTTTGGAAACCAAAATGTTTTTGTGATCATCTATGGTTCTGTATGTGATGCCTCACTATCGTACAGACGTGTTGCGTCTTCTCTGCCTCTATTCCTTGCTGATATTAACTTGTTATCCATTTTTTAAATTTAGAAATGTTTTACCATTACTCTGAAGCCCCAGCCAAATCACGAACTTTCTTGATCTCTCCCCATAAAGGAGATGTTTCTGTCTCAGAATTCATATAAGACATTAATTGCCAATCTGATTTGTTGTTTACTTACTTTTGAAATATTGTATTGCATTTTTCTCATCTCTCTTTTCCATTGGATTTTGTACCCTTGAGGGGATGATGTAAATTGTATGTATTTTCACCTGAATTCTCCTCAGTATCTAGAACTGTATTAGGTACCTAACAGCTTCTCAATAATTCCTAGTCATACAAATTAAAAAGTTCACTTGACATGTTGTTACTTACCTCATGATGTCAGAAAGCCTTCCTTCCTAGAACTTGCAGAGTAAGAATCCTCACCATTCTTTCACCCTGGGCATGAGGATTGTACAAGACCAATAATGCCTAAGGATTTCTGTGCTACAGGAGCTAAGTTTTATCTTTCAAGCCAAAAAGAGAAATCTCAGTTTACAATAGGAATATAGTACTGAAGAGAGCATCATTCGAATTCTATGTATTCCCAATCCCTTGGACATTTGTTACTCTCTAGAGCATACTGGAATGTAAATAAATGGGAGGGGAATTATAAGGTAGACTTGTGTTTATCCCACTTAAAGAAGCATATCATTCAAAATTATTATCTTAGCTAATACTAATAGGATAAAGATTAATGGCAGTGTACCCTACCTTACCCAAGAACTCCCAAATCAAGAATTTCAGGTGCTATACAACAAGTGTTAAGCAATGTGATTATGACCAGATGCTGTGTGTCAGGGACACACATATGAATGAGATCCAGTCCAAGACCTCATGGTTCAGGGTGAGACGTTTGCAGAAGAGATTATTATAAAATGATGTAGTGATTGAAATGACAGATACGCCCCTGTGACTGAAAGCACCGAGGGGACAAATCTTTTGTACATCCTTGGAAAAGAATATTTTTTTGTGCTTATTTCTGGGTTTCTTTATATCTGTAACAGAAATGTTGAACTACAGCATTCTTGGAGAAGTATGAGTTTCTATCATTTTTGTCCAGATGTACAAATAGTTCGAGGAAGCACAGTTTTCCGACCTGCCCTGAAGTTTCCTGTTTCCATAGTAACCCTTCCCCCCCCCCCATCAGACCTTCTCTTCCTCTACCGTATTCCCCTGGTTCTTTGTTCGATGCCTGACACAAGGGTTCTTATTGATTAGAAGGTTTATTTATTACTAATATACTCTTATCTAATTGCAGGATTCTCAGGGCTACTAATGAATTTCCATGGGTATGATCTCTTATAAGCACATGTAAAGTTGAGTAATGTAGGAATAAAGTGTGTTTGGAACTTAAACAGCTGTGGACTTTAATCCTGACTCTGGCATATTCTAGTGGCAAGATCTTAAATTCTCCAAGTCTCATTTTCTCACATGTACGGTGAGAAAAGCGATTCCTGCCTCCCAGGGCTGCAGTGAACATTCATTGAAATTATGTGTATGAAAGGGTCTAATTTAGTAGATAGGAATGCTCAACAAATACTTCCCTTTCATTACTTTAAGGTTGTTTGATGGGGGTTGGGACCAGAAATATTTTCATCAGTGAGATCATGAGCATTTAACTCATGGCAAGTTGGTGACATTGCTTTTTCTATACTTTCCAAGGGAGGGACGATTAAAGAGGGATTATCATTCCCCTGAGGTTCCCCAAGCCTGACTGAAGGTAATTTGGTTTTCTATGCAGTCCTGCCCTGTGCTGGAGGAAGCCAGGGCTAGACCTTGAAGGATGATGCCAGCCCTTTGGCGTCTGGGTGCTCTGTAGCCAGAGTCATCCATGCGGGTTATTTACGCCTAGTAGAAAGCAAAGGAGGTTTCCTAAATTTTCTATTTTGTTGGGGGGCAGTATGAGACCAGCTTAGAAGATAAATTGTAGTTAATCTTTGTCACATATGAATATAAACTCAGGAATTTCTCCTTATGGATGTTTTATGATTATCAATAATGCACATCTTATACGTGTTTTTAGATAACTGTGTATCTAGGTATTAAAGTCAACAATTTATTGAGCTCCTAAAGACTGGAATACATTGTTCCATAATTCTCATGTTTTATGATGTCATGATTTCTATTATGTCCTAAGCACTGCAGATGTAAATATGAATGTGGGGCGCACCTGGGTGGCTCAGTCAGTTAAGCGTCCGACTTCGGCTCAGGTCATGATCTCACGGTTCAAGAGTTTGAACCCAGCGCCGGGCTCTGTGCTGACAGTTCAGAGCCTGGAGCCTGTTTCTGACTCTGTCTCCATCTCTCTCTGCCCCTCTCCTGCTCACTCTCTCTCAAAAATAAATAAACATTAAAAAAATATTTTTTAATGTAAACATGAATGAAGTCATTGTTCCTTTCTCTGGGAAGAGAGAATCACACAGCAGGCATATTACAAGACAGATCATCATAAACATTATGAAAGACGTACAAGCAAAATGTCCTGAAAATAGTGAGGAAAAAACAATTTCTGGAAGGCTTTGAAGAACAAACTGTATTTGAATATCACCTGTAAGCATTTTGATAAAAATATGGGCATTACTGGCATTACTCATGTAAACACTGTGACTGAGCTGAATGTTTCCCTTAATGTTGACTGGCCCTTTAGAATTTTTGAACAAACGTGTGCCGTTCTGTTGTATAAACAGATGCAGACTTCCTGTTTCCAAAGGAAATGCATATGTGTATACAGGTCTGTGAAGCAAGAGACACTGCCTTTCTTCTGTTTCTGTACCATAAATTTCACCATGGGGTCACAAATGAACCCCACCCAAAGTCTACTTCAGTTAGTTCCTTGGCGGACCGTCATCCCAATCATTAGTCAACAGTATTCCTTCTCACATTTCCAGGCAGAAAAAAATAGAACATAATTTGGGTAATAGTTTATCAACTAAAATTCAGAGCCATCTTTTAGCGATATAATATGAACTAACATTTACATGTTCCCCATCTTCTAGAGTGCAAATAGTGTTTTATATATAATATAAATATACGCAGTCTTATTTGGTATTCATAAGGAACCCATGAGTAGATATTACTTTTAACATCTCCATTATAAATGATAAGCAAAGAGTTTGAGGAAACCTCTCAAGTTCACACAGCCAGTAGAACTAACACTAGGCTATAGATCTGCTGATTGGGTATTAGGGGTATTGCACATGTGTGCTTGTGTGTGTGTGTATGTGTGTGCACCCGCACATGGGCTGGTGAGAACAGGAGAGCACTATTGTGTCACCCTCCTTCCATATGAAGGTACTTAAAGACAGGATTTCTGTTACCCTTTTGCTGTGGGCTCCAGTCCTGACCCCACCATATATTAGCTTTGAGACTTTGATGTGTCTGAATCAATTTACTCATCTTTGTATGGGGTTCACTCTGACAATCAGCCAACTTACCTTTCAAGGTTTCTCCAAACTGAGCGAGAAAATACTGTTGCAGTGGCTAAGTATTATGCAGATATTTATTCTGTAATTATCATTTAGCATCAAAATGGGGCAGATGGTTTTGAGACCATGACTTTGATAACTGCCTGGCCCACTCCGCCGGCATCAGAAAAGATTTAATAGCTAAAGATGGTTTCCCTTCACGGGAGAGGGAAAGATATGCTGCATTAACCCTGTCTCTTACCCAGGAGCATCTGCAGAAAGTCAGAGTCATAAATGTCATAGTCCCTGGGGATCTTGAAGCTCCCTACCAGCCGTCTCATCTGAGAGATGAAGGAATCGAGCTTCAGAGAATGCCGCGAAGTCCCCAAGACCAGAAGGCACCCGAGTGGCTGTGTTAGCAGCAGAAGAGAGGTCTTTTGCCTTTCAGAATGTGATTCTCACAGTGTTATGAAGCCTCCTCAACATGCTTATTATGTAGGTACTAACTTGCTCTTTGTGTATCTGTGTGTATAGGAGTTAGTTCCGTGTTCTGTTCCTGACCCACCTGGTCTCCAGGAGCTTGTGCTGTGGTCCGTGTTTCTGACTGGCTCTGACTTTGTAACATTTATGAAGAGGGTAGATCTCCTGTTAAGTGTTCCTGCTGTAAAGAACAGAGATTGTGTGATTAAAATATTGTTGAATAAATAAAAAAAAAGTTGAAAAAATAAAATATTGTTGAGTGCCCTACTGAATTAAATCAGCACCGAGACAGTGTCTGTGTAAATCTAGGAACACCAGTGAGTCAGTCGATTTAGAATATCTATAAAATGTACATGCATAGCTTTACAGAAATTCATTTTAAGGCCTGAATCATCCTGGTTAACATTATCTGGAGTTCACATCCTTCCTTGTGACAGTGTCTGTTTCTATTGGCACTGCACCAGCGTGGGCCATCGCCCTTCTCTGTGTCTTACCTGAGATGTAAAACCATGGGTCCCACTTACTCTCACTTCCTGTCCATTGTCCGGTTTCTCAGCGTGATGGGTGTTCTGTCCAAGAGGATGTCTGTTATTCGTTGATGGGCTCCCGTCTGCCTTCCCTCTTCCTCAGAGGAAGAGAGGCACAGAGCCTGCCAGCGACAGAACCCAAGTGAAGTGGAGAAAGAGGAAAGGTCAAAATGGGGCCGAGGCTACTGATCTCTACTCAGGGGCAGGGATGGGAAGATGGTCTGGCGACTTAGACCCCGACCAAATGTAACCAGTTTCCTCCCGCCATTTGTGCCACTTGACCAAAGTCCACACCCACATCGAACGGTGGCCACTGAAGAGTTGGCTCTTTCATTGTATTTATTGGCAGCGGGTTGCTCTTCACTGGGTCTCCTGACGCCAGAGTCGTTGTCATGGCGACGTTGCACTGGGTTCAATTAACGGATGAGTTGATTGTGGAAAATAGAGGCAAGTCACTAAATGCCAAATTGCTCGAAATTGGGGCCAGGCATTAGGGCTTGGGGAACAGGAGGCTCCCGGCCACTCACAGATGCAGCATGCAGCATTTTAGAAAATTTGACTAATTTTAAGTTGGTTTCTTCATTTTGCACATTACTGAAAGGGCAAAGGGGAAATTTATGCAGAGAATCCATGATGACAGGTACATTATAAAACATGTTTGTTTTGCCTAAAATGTGCTTTTGTACTTAAAATTAGGGAAGTCTTTCCCTGTCAGGCTGAGAGGGTGGATTGAGCAATGTTGCTTTTTATAGTGAAGGCCCTGGTGGGAGTGAGCTGAGAGATGCGTTTCGCCCCTCCAACCACGTTCCTATTTCCTGCCTCTCTCCTCCATAACCCAGAAACTGATATAGCGCACTGTTGTACGTAGGGGATATTGAAGCAATATGTGCTGAGTGTTGGGTGAACCGATGGTCACAGAAAGTGCTACCCCAATGACACAACGACTTCTCCGTTTACACAAACATACCTAGAAGTATTTTCTGATCTCCCAAATCTCTGGTTTCCCGCAGCCTTGTGGCCATGCTGGGAATGAGGGTGAGTTCAGCCTCACTTTCCAACCACATGTGGATGGATGTTGGAAACCCCAAACAATGACACGGCACAGAGCAGGACCCATCAAGTATCCACTAGACGAGGAAATAAGGATACGGAGGACAACAGGGAGGGCAAGAAATAGCTGGGAACAAGAAATAATGCCCAGGAAGAAGTAGGAAGTAAGAAAAGTGGAATTCAGTATCTCTGAATTTGAATGCTGAACTTTTTTGGTTATCGATGCCTACTGTACATTTCCATGACTTTGAAGAAACTACTTTATCAACGTATTATTGACATGTGAAAAGCTGTATATATTTAATGTGGACGCCTCAATGACTTTGGGGATAAGTACCCATCCGTGAAACCATCACCACCACCAAGGCGGTAGACCTTCAGCTCCCGAATTTCCTCCCGTCACTATTATTATCGTCGTCGTCGTCGTCATCATCATTTCGTGGTAAAAACAGCTAACATAAGGTCTAGCCTCTGAGCCAGCTTTAAGTATCAATATAGTATTGTGAGTTGTAACACTGTGTGGCATGGTAGACGTCCAGAACTCATCTTGCATAACTGAACTTTTGTACCCTTTGGGCAACATCTCCGCTTTTCCTCCTCCCCCTTGCCCCTGGCTAGCATCCGTTCGTTCTCTACTCTCTTCTATGAGTTTGACTACTTTAGGCTCCCTTATAAGGAAATTATACGGCATTCGTCCTTCCGTGACTGGTGGATTTCACTTACCATAATGTCCTCTAGGCCCATCTGGGTCGTTGCAAATGACAGGATTTCCTTCCTTTTTAAGGCTGAATAATATTCCATTGTACATATATGCTATATTTGCTTTATCCATTCCTCCTTCCATGTGGACCTTTAGTTTTCATATCTTGATTCTTATGAATAGTGCTGCAATGCATATGGGAGGGCAGTATCTCTTTGATATCCCGAGTTTGATTCCTTTGGATAAATACTCAGAAGCAGGATTGCTGGACCATAGGATTGCTCTGTTTTCAATTTTTTGAGGAACCTCTATTCTGCTTTTTGCAATGGCTATACCAAGTAACATCTTGCCAACAGTGTACCAGAGTTCCTTTTTCCCCACATCCTTGCCAATACTTATCTTTTGTCTTTTTGGTAAAATTCATTCTTTTAGATATTTAGTTTAGGTGTGAGGTGATATCTCATCATGCTTTTAATTTGCATTTCCCTGATGATTAGTAATGTTGAGCAATTTTTCATACACCTATTGAATTTTTTGTGTATCTTCAAAATGGGAAAAGGATAGTCTCTTCAAAAAATGGTGTTAGGAGGGGCCCCTGGGTGGCTCAGTCGGTTAAGCATCTAACTCTTGACTTTGGCTCAGGTCATGATTTCACGGTTCATGGGTTTGAGCCCCATGTTGGGCTCCACACTGATGGTGCCTAGCCTGCTTGGGATTCTCTCTCCTTTCTCTGCCCCCTCCTCCAAATAAATAAATAAACTTTAAAAAATGGTGTTGAGGGGCGCCTGGGTGGCTCAGTCGGTTGAGCGTCCAACTTCGGCTCAGGTCACGATCTCGCGGTCTGTGAGTTCGAGCCCCGCGTCAGGCTCTGGGCTGATGGCTCAGAGCCTGGAGCCTGCTTCCGATTCTGTGTCTCCCTCTCTCTCTGCCCCTCCCCTGTTCATGCTCTGTCTCTCTCTGTCTCAAAAATAAATAAACGTTAAAAAAAATGGTGTTGAGAAAAACTGGCTATCTATATATGAAAGAATGAAATTGAACGCATATATAACACCACACACATTGACCAACTCAAAATGGATTCAAAACGTAAACATAAAACCTGAAACTTTAAACTTCTCAAAGAAAACGGGGAGAATATTATCTTGGTATTGATCTTGGCAATAATTTTTTGGGTATGACACCAAAAGCACAAGCAGCAAAAACAAAAATCAGATATATCAAACTAAAAAGCTTCTGCACAGCAAAGAAACAATCCACAGCACCAAAGGGCGATTTACAGACTAGGAGAAAATTTTTGCAAACAATGTATCTGATAAGCGATTAATCAAAATGCCTAAAGAACTCCTACAACTCAAAAGCAAAACACCAAAAGCCAAATAACTTCATTAAAAAATGGGTCAAGGACCTGAATAGACATTTCTCCAGACAAGATATTTTAATGGCCACTGTTACTACCTTTAGTTTTTCAAATTTTGGCCTCACTTTCATTCATTCGCTTCATTTTAAAGTTCCTGTGGGGAACTATGAGCTGGAGGTGTCGGGAGACTTGAGTTTAGGCTAAAAATGAAGCCACGTCTGAAGAAGCAGAGCTCTGAGACACATCTTGAAGACAGTTTGAGGACGACCTTCTGGAACTCTGCGCCAGCCTGTGCCCGAAAGCATTGCGACACCGGGCTTTTCAACTTACCTGAGCCAATAGGTTTATTTTTCATTAATATTAGTTTGAGTTGGATTACTTTTTATTTATAACCCAAAGATCTTAAATTATAAGACCTTGTCACATTCCCAGATGGAGTTGAGATGACTTAAGTATGTGCTATTCAGGCAGGCATAGCTATATTAACATATAAGAAATTAGGGCAAGAGTAAAATAATAACACATTAATAAAGTGAATTGGCGAGAGGGAGTCATTAAGGACTCATTTGAAAGGAGGGCACAGAAATGTATACACTGAGGCCACATATATGTATTAAGTTCGGTTTCAGAATTAAGCACCAAAGTTTACACTGGGTCACTCAAGAGACGATGAAAATAACTAAGCATCATGTTATTCACAAGACATGAAACACATGAGCCCTGTGGTTTCCAACATGGAGGTACTGATCATATTAACAAAGCCATAATTAATTACTGAACATCTAAGCAGAATGGAAGAAGGTCTTTAAAACGATGCGACCATATCACACCTAAAACCTCAGAGTTGGAGCCTAAATGAAAAGCGGAACTGTATTTTCTTCGCCTCAGCCCACCTGGGTCACGAGTCTGGACTAAGACTGTCCAGACCCTCGCCCTGTGCAGTTCACACTCAACTACCTATTCAGGGCCTGGGAGTGAGGGACGACAAAAGGGAACACCCCTGCCCGCTTCCTGTCTCTCTTGACCCTGCCATACCTCTCACCCCGCTTCACCCCTTTCGCTCATCCCGTTCACCCTCTCCCACCCACAAGATCATAAATATATTTTTAAATATTCTAGAAAATGTACCTCTTAACCTTAAACACTTACTTCTAATACGCATGTGGAATTGACTTTGTGTACGATACGCGACACAGTTAGATTCTCTTTTTCTGTGGCTATCCACCGCTCCTGCACTATTTTTGCAAAGATCATCTTTCATTCCAGATATGAGAGGATGCACTTGAACTTTTGCCATATCACCCTTGCCATCATGGGATGAATATATAGATATTGGCTTATTTCTGAGTGATCTTTTCTCTTCCATTGTTCAAGGCATGCGTTTTTGCACCAGCGTTAGACTATCTTTATCACTGCAACATTATTATATAGGTTTGTTCGTTGGAAATGTAAGTCTTCTAGACCAGTGCTTTTTAACGATTGCTTCGACTTTTTGTTCTTTTGCATTACTGTATTTCATATTCCTAGACATAGGGGTTTTCTTTTCTGCTGATTCAGAGAAATACAATTATTATTTTTTTGTATGATTGACTTGGTAGCAGGTAACCTTGTAAATAGGTTCATTTATTCTCATTTTCATCTGTATATTCTTATGTAATTTCTATGTTCCTAAGAATATTTTTGACGTACACTTTAATTTCTTCATTTCAAACTACTGTTATTTTGTTTCCCTTACACTAGGAAAGACCTCTAGTACAGTATTGAATAGAAGTAGAGAGAGTGGACATTGTTGTTTTATTTGTGAAATCAAAGGCACATTTCCTCCTCTTTCATCATTAAAAATGAAATTTGCTATCAATTTTTAAACATACTCTATCAGATCAAGAAAGTCTGTTTTTAGTTTTATATATTTTTATTTATAATTGCGTGTTAAATGTTATTGAATTTTTCTGCATCTATCCAATTATATCATAAATATGCAAATCACACTTTAAAATAAATTATATACAGAATTGCCTTGACAAACACAAAACATTACATATATACAATTTATATCCTGTATCTACTCCTATCTGTTCTGTATACCTATCTAATCTAATCAATAAATCTACCATTCTGTTGGTCCTTTTTTGGTATGAATGTCGTCATTTTGAAATGTAAAGTATGTTAAGTCAAGCAACCTTTGGATAAACCCCATTTGTTCATATAATTGGGTTCAATATGGCTGCCTTAATTTAATCTGCAAAGTCCTTCCCAATAGGATTCCGTTTCTGCCTTATTTTTGTCACCTCGGTCTGTTACCTTGGAGGTCTATTTCTGGCACACGGAACACATAAATGTACTCATCTAAGCTATACAATCCTTCTCTGAGTCTGTGCACCTGCCCAAAACACTCACTGCCACTCTTCACTTCCTTAGTTTTTACTTATTGTTCAGGCCTCAATTTCAATAGTAGTTACTCCAAGATTGAGTTAGATCTTATTATTATTTGTATTTTTATTTCTCCGAGATTGAGTTAGATCTTCACACATATGCAGGCACTGCATCCCAAGTAATTATCGCACCGTGCTGTAATTCTCTTTTTTTGTCTACAATGTTTCTCACCTCTCTGTCTTGATTACCCTCACTGTGCCTATTGAGTGGCAGATGCCAAATAACTCATTGTTTGATAAATGAATTAAAGTAGAAAACACATTCTGGGTCGAGCGTATATAATGAATCTTTATTCAGTATCTCATTAAATCAATAGTAAAGGTACTACTGAAGATCCAGAAAAAAATCCATTCAGTGATGCGATTATTTATATTTACAGGTAAATTAGAAGACCTCAACGACCTGCCTCTTACTATCATTTATTAATTGAATAAACATTTTTGAAAGCCTAGTGTGTGCTCAAGTGAAAGGCTGAGAAGTGAAAATTTGTGAAATTATTAAAATTCACTTGTTTTATTGAAACTCGCCTTCAACCAAAACCACAGTAAATTCAGTGGAATATGTATGAGGTTCCGAAACAGGTGACTGAAAGTTGGTCACTTCCTATAATGGGACATGAAGGAAAGAAGGGTGCAGCTCACTCTTTGCCCACAACACTTTACTGCTTTGCACACAGTAGCAGGTGCATCAACAGAGCTTTCATTTCATTTAAAAAAATTTTTTTAAATGTTTCTTCATTTTTGAGAGACAAAGACAGAGACAGAGCGCGAGTGGGGAAGGGGCAGAGAGAGAGAGAGAGAGAGAGAGAGAGAGGGAGACACAGAACCCAAAGCAGGCTCCAGGCTCTGAGCTGTCAGCACAGAGCCCGACGCGGGGCTTGAACTCACGAGTCGTGAGACCTTGACCTGACCTGAGCCAAAGTGGACACTCAACCGACTGAGCCACCCAGGTGCCCCAACAGAGCTTTTGAGTGTTCAACTTAAATTCCCACTGTATCTGACATTTAGTACAATCATAGTTTATGGAAGTAAGAAAGGAAAAGGAAGGAGAGGTGAAAGGGAAGGAAAAATGTGAATACCCATGCCTTCTATCAGACAAGCATGGGATTGCTTTGCATTTTTAATTTATTGAGTTCTTAAAATGCCCCACTGAAGAGGTGCTAGGAGTCTCATGTTACCCAGGGGATAACCGACCATAAGAGAGGTTAAACCTGCCTCAGGGCATTTAGCTGGAAAATTATCCAAATCAAGATTCAAATCCAGGATTTGGTGAGTCCAAAGGCTGTGTTTTCTACTCTACCATTGGTCTTTTAGAACTTGAATTCCTTTCTCATTTATCTATAAGTGAATTCATTTCTTTTTACCTATAAATTTTTCTTTGTAAACCCCAAAATATATAGAAAAGCATCCAGAAACTTAAAAGACCTTTGCCATTGGTTTCTTCAGTGTGAGGAGAATATCACAAGGCTGGGCATTCTCAGAAGGATAATGTATCATTTGTCGTGAAAGCCAAGAAAACCGACATTTCCAGTGCACAAAAATTGCATGACTTGAGTGCTTAAGAGTTTCCATATTCACATAACTTTCTGGGGACCGATTGGCATAACCTCCACAGTGGATAGAGGCTAACCATGAAGAAGGACTTTCCAATAAAGAATCAAGGTACCCTGAAGTCCTCATTTCTTCCTTTATTTTGTCTTTCGGTTTATCTGTTCCTGTTTTGTTTTGTTTGACCAAGGAGAGTGACGGATCTGTTTATGAAGTTAAATTTCTGTCCAGGACACTTTCACGGATATAACTTTCCTGATTTACCAACTCATACAGTTTTGGGAAATGAGTACCTGCTGAGAACTCTACTCAGAGACATCTTTACTTCTTTATTTCTCAGTGTGTACACAAGAGGATTGAGCAGTGGGGTGATCACAGTGTAGGTCACTGCCACGAGCCGGTCCTTATCTGAGGAGTACAGGGACGTGGGCCTCAGGTAGATAAAGGAGGCGCAGCCGTAGTGGACGACGACCACCGTGAGGTGGGAGGCGCAGGTGGCAAAGGTCTTCTTCCGGCCCTCAGCCGAGGCCATCTTGAGGATGGTGGAGACGATCGGGACGTAGGAGACGAAGATCAGCACAGAGGGAACCAGCAATACCAGAATACTGAGGAAGAAGATGACCATCTCCTTTCGGTTGGTGTCCGTGCAGCCTAGTTTTATGACCGGGGACATGTCACAGAAAAAGTGGTTGATCTGATGGGAGGCACAGAAAGGCATGCTAAACACCAAGGCATTGACCACCGCAGAGATGAGGAAGCCACAGAAGCCGGAGGCGAGGACCAGCTGAACGCAGGTGGCTCGGCCGACAACGAGTGCGTAGTTGAGAGGGTTGCAGATGGCACCGTAGCGATCATAGCCCATGACAGCGATTAGAAAACAGTTGGTACAGGCAAAGCCCACGGAGAAGTAGAGGTGAGCAGCACATCCGGAGAAAGAAATAGTCTGGCTTGCGGAAAGCAGGTTGGTCAGCATTTTTGGTACAATGACCAAGGTGTAGCAGGTTTCAGAGCAGGAGAGGACAAAGAGAAAGAAGTACATTGGGGTGTGCAGAGTCCTGTCCAGGCGAATGACGATCATGATGGTGGCATTGGCCATCAGAGTGGTCAGGTAAACCAGGAGGAAGATGAAGAAGAGAAGGATCTGCAGATTCCCCTGATTTGAGAAGCCTACGAGGATGAACTCGGTGGTCATGCTCTGGTTCTGTCTCTTCATTGGTCAGTGGGAATCTGATCCAGACGTCCTGAAATTGCAAACAAAGAATCCAACAAAAGAGACATGCCCCCAAAGAGACGATGCGTTTCTGCACAAAGCTGAAAACACTAGTTTGGAAAAACGAGTAACAAACCCTAATCACACTGATCACGGGGTCGGGGAAAGCAGGAGGTGTGAGGAGAAGTGACCTAAGATGTCCCACTTCAAGGACATCTGATGGTTCACACACAGTGTGTTAAATCAAGAGGTGATGATTGAGAGCTCATCTCACCTAATCCTGTCATTTTATGGAAGAAGAAATCGAGGCTGGAAAAGATTAAGCCATTTACTTAACCCACATGAGAGCAATAGCCTTCGAAAAAATCACTTACCTGAAGAATCATGTTATGAGAACCTGATTCAGAAAAAAACCAAAAACCAATGAAAACAGTTCTGTCCAGTCCCTCAGATGTTTAGCTCAAATACTGTTTGCTTACATGCGATATTTCTTATTTATTTAGAAGTGTGGAGATTTATTGATGATAAATAATCAACTGTGAAACCTTTGGGATGGGCTTAGAATGATCCCACATACTGGTGTTTTCCTTGTCATGAGTGCATGGGAATTTGGGATTAAAAGCCTAAGTATACAGCTCATACTCTGCACAGAGGGTGATGAAGCCTCCATTCCTCCAGCACTGCCTTGGTCTCTATTGCCTCCAGAATGTTCTAAGAACAACTCTCACCATTATTTGGGGATAGACCTGTCGTTCGATCTAAGAGCACATAGTACTGAAACGTGAGACAACCAGACAGACGATCTTTATGTCAGAGAAAGCTCAGGGGGCACCTGGGGGAGGGCTCAGTCAGTTGAGCGTCTGTCTGCCTCTTGATTTCGGCTCAGATCGTGGTCCCAGGGTCGTGAGATCGAGCCCTGAGTTGGGCTCTGTGTTGAGCGTGGAGCCTCCTTAAGATTTCTCTCTCTCTCTCTCTCTCTCTCTCTCCCACTGCCCCTCTCCTCCACTTGCGCACTCTCTCTCTCTAAAAATATAAAATAAATTAAAAAAAAAAAAAGCTCGGGAACCTCCTTGGTCAATTTGCACGCAATTCTGTGAATGTTTTGTGGAAATCTGGGAAGCATGTCCTGTCACTACAGTCAAGGTCCAGTTATAAGAAGCCCACGGCCACAGTGCAGGATGCTCTCTCGCTAGGCGCCTTAATTGTCGAGAACCTCCGGATTCATAGATGAACCAGATATTCCTCCTTGACTCAGCCACCTGTGGGTCTGGATGTGTCCTCTGCAGACACTTGCAAGGGGCTTAATCAGTTTTCATCAAGGATAGCCCTTTAGTTACTTCAGCAGAGCCATCATAATCCTCTTCCGGGTCTTATTATTCTCTTGACTAACACTCCTAGTTCTCTCAATTATTTCTCCTGACGTCGTTTCTGGAATTCTCTGTCTGGATCGTCATCTCAGGTGCTTTGGTCCTGAGCATTAGATCACACTTCTGGCCTCAACTGTAAGACAAGCTGGCTGGTCCACGGCCATCACACATCACTAACTTCTGTCCCTCCGTCTTTACAAATAACATCACATTTCCTTTCCCACCGTCCTTTATCCCCTGCAGTTAATACTTAGCCTGGCCGCTCATCCCCTGCTTCATATTTATCTCCTGAAAGGCTTCTCTGAGTGGCTATGAAGGCTTTGATTACCGTGCACGTCTACTTCTCTGTCAGTTGTTCTGGGACCATTGGTTGGAACAGAAGCAAAGAGACGCAGGAGCTAGGCCGTGAGGCTGAGACCATGGCTCTGACACCGACCGGCTTTGTGACTCCGTGGAAATCACGTCTTCGTGCCTCGGGCTTCCATCTGAAATGGCAGTGATAAGGGCAGAAACCGTTACGTGAGCACCAAATGGTCACAATCAATTCCCTGACTCATAGTGAATATTGAGGAAGTGTCCGCTCTAATCCACCTGCCTTACGTGACATGTCAGGAAGCTGAAGCCCGTAGAGGCACCATGTAAAGATCTAGGTGGTTTCGCAGCAGAAATGAGACTGTGTGTCACACATCGTGAACTCCCCCATCCAGGGCTCTGTCCTGTCATTAACCTGGGTCCTGTGTTTGCCATCTCCTCTGTGCTGTGTGCTTACGTACCGGTGGCTGAGGAGACAGATCAGCGTGTTCTTGACTCTGTGCGGCCCCTTAAGGCAGCCTGCCCCCCACCCCCTCCCGCCTCTTGTTCTCCCACCTTTACGGTGCCACCGATGCTTTCCATCAGCTAAAGTGTAGATCTGTCCTGTCATCCAGGATGTTTCCTCCTACATCTTGGTTTCAGTCTGTTTTAGAAAGTTTGCTGGTTTACATTCATAATGCTTCCCTCCCTCTGCTCTCTCCATGTTCAGGCGGCAGGACCTGTTCCCTGGCCCGTTTTGTCTTCGTCCCTGTATCTCCCCCCTGAATCCCGATGCTCTGACCCGCTTCACCTGTGCATGGTGTCCACCAGCTATGCTGCCTCTGAGTCTTTCTTTGGTGCCCAGGACGTTTGTAGCGTGACTGACGGACGATGCCGCTCAGAGGAAAGGCTGGTGCTGCAGCCCGAATGCAAGAGAAACACTTACATTGAGAGGCAGGGTTCCTGCCCAATCCCGGGTTCCCTTCTAGACCCTGGCAAAGTATAAACGGAGAGACGAATAGGTAAACTGTAAACACATCCCGCAGAATTTTTCCCCCCAGAATCGATTGCGGGCAGTCCGGGGCTATAAGCCTTTAAAAAGGAAAGACAGCTTTGTGAGCTGGATGGGCGGGAGCCAAGCGGACAGCCTTGACTTCACCAGCTCTGTGTGCCCGATGGCAGACACCCCAGTGAAATCCCTGGGTCTTAGAAAGGTAGAGCAGGTACTCTAGGGGGTGAGGCCTTGGGGGGGGAGGTAGTTTGGGGAACGTGGGCATTAAAACCTTGAGAAAAAAAATCAAATACATTCTGTGCTTGACTTGATCTGTGTTAAGGATGGAGAGCTCTGAATCTTGTGATTCCCGCCCCCCCCCCCATAGGTCATTCGTTTTGGCTCAAGGTTCCACTTGCTGAATGAAGTAATGAACTGTAA
Source organism: Panthera uncia (assembly GCF_023721935.1). Classification (NCBI taxonomy): domain Eukaryota; kingdom Metazoa; phylum Chordata; class Mammalia; order Carnivora; family Felidae; genus Panthera; species Panthera uncia. Next base: position 64,226,144 of record NC_064813.1, on the reverse strand, counting down.
CTCTCTTAATCACTGGCCTTGTAGAGTCTAGATAGAGATGAACTGCTTTAAGGGGTTACATAAAGGCCAAACTTGACAAATCTCATATGGTTTCTTCCTCCTTCAAGGATGCTAGTTGAACAAACCAGATAATTGTTCCTGTGTCTCTGCTGCTTCAGAGCATCTCAGCTACGCCTGCAGCCCAAAGGCGCGGAAATTCTAACCTTTGCAACACTCCTCTGCTAGATCAATCTTTTCAAATACATGAGTGGATGCGGACATCCTTTTACCCATCCATCAGTTCGTTGCTTTAATCCTTACGCATTGAGTGCTGATGTCGTTCCAGGCACTCCGGTGATTGTTTCGACTGTTCCGGTGGGGAGGGCTTCACAAAGTAGGGAATGGCGGAGTCCACGATGGTGGTGGTTTACAGGCCACCTATCGCGGGATTGTACCGAGGATCCTCTGCATGAGGACTCGTTGGGGTCGGTGCTGGGACCCTTTTGAAATTGGCTCCAGGGATCTCTATCACTCTTAGTAAGTTTAGAGCTATAGCTCTGTGTCTGAAAAGAGGTTGGTGTTTAGAAGGGCAGATGTAGAAGTGAGGCAAAGAGAGCTAAGCCTGAGGTGCTCTCAGGACACTGCACTGGATCCTTACTCATGCTTGGGGTCTCCAACTCCTCACGTTCCTCTTCCGCGTCTCTCCCTGACAACACATCTCTTTCTGAAGGACTCAGGATTTTTGTGCTATTTAAGGAGGGAAGAAATCATGGATTTCTCTCTCGTGTTTTAGTTTTTAATTCTGAGAAATATGAGGTTCTCATTGATAGATGTGGGCTATGGGTTAATACAAATGAGAGGGGTGCCTGGGTGGCTCAGTCGATTGAGCGTCTGACTTCAGCTCAGGTCATGATTTTGTGGTTCATGGGTTCGAGCCCCACAACAGGCTCACTGCTGTCAACACAGAGACGGCTCCAGATTCTCTGTCCCCCTCTCCCTGCTTGCACTCTCTCTCAAAATTAAATAAACATGAAAAAAGAAAGAAAGAAGTCGGGCTAATACAAATAAGAGTCTTGTTGGTGTTAATCTGAATTTTGAGGAGGAGAACACACATACTTAAAAGGAAGAATTGTTTTGGGGGGCCTGGGTGGCTCAGTCGGTTGAGCGTCCAACTTTGGCTCAGGTCATGATCTCACGGTTCGTGAGTTCGAGCCCCGCGTCAGGCTCTGTGTGGACAGCTCGAAGCCTGGAGCCTGCTGCGGATTCTGCGTCTCCCTCTCTCTCTCTGCCCCTCCCCAGCTTGCACTCTGTCTCTCCCTCTCTCAAAAATAAACATTAAACAAAAATTTAAAAAAAGGTAAGAATTGTTTAAATTCATAGGTCATCTTAGAGAGAGAGGGGTGAAGGACTGTACCAGCAAGGCTTTCTTTCCACTAGTTTCCATACTGCAGCTCCGATACTATGAGCAGCTTTCTGCGCATCTACTAGGCAAGCATCGGTATCCATTCATCAGTGCATTTAGCTCAATAATGAGCTCATCCGTTCAGACCATATTATGTGCATTTACCGAAGGAACCCAAGGAGAGCGCGGTGGTCCTGCTGAGCTGACGAGTGTAAATTGAAGCAAAGTAAAAAAAGCTTGAGGAGGTCAAGCATCTGTCCTCTGAAGGGAGGATACCAGAGAGATGAGCCAGTTTAGGGCAAGTGTAGTCACCCCCTGTCACCCTACAGGGTTATTGCAGTAGGGCCGACCCTCTTCCCCATGCTGTGCTTTTCATCCTTGCGACTTACTTATTTCATAACTGGAAGCTTGAATCTCTTAATCTGTTTCACTTATTTCACCCCTCCCTCACCCCTTCCCCTCTGGCAGCCTCCAGTTTGTTCTCTGTATGTATGAGTCTGTTTCCATTTCTTTTTGTTTGTTTGTTTGTGTTGTGTTGTTTTTAGATTCCAGATAATAATTAAAAAATTAAAAATATCATACATGATGAACACAATTTAGAAACAGAGGACCCAGATACCAAGAAAAGCTACTGAGCAACACTGACCAAGTGATATTGGCATAAGACTGAACACTTGAATCAATGGAACAGACGCAAACTGTGGAAATGGCACCATGCACATATGCCCAACTGATTTTCGGCAAAGATGCTAAGGTTTTTCAATGAAGAAAAGATAGTCTTTTCAATGCACTGTGATGGAAATATTGGATGTACATATTAAAAAATACAAACCTTGACCTTTACCAAAAGTCATACACAATTTAACCTACAAATATCAAAGCTATGCAAATTTGGGGGGAAAAAACTTAGAAATTCTGCAACTTTGAGTAGACAAATAATTAGATCGACAGAAGATAGGAAACATGAATCACGAAAGGAAAAAAAGTGATGAATTGAACTATACCTACATCAAAAATGTGCTATTCCAAAATTAGATAATGTTGATGGTTGCAAAACTCTGATTATATGGACAACTACTGAGCTGTGTACTTTAAAGCTGTAAATAAAATGGTTTGCAAATTATAGTTCTTTTTTATATTATTTAAAAATTTTTTTATTGCTTTTTAATTTAGTTTTTGAGAGAGAGACAGAGAGGAAACTGGGGGGGTGGGGGCAGAGACGGAGAGGGAGACACAGAATCCAAAGCAGGCTCCAGTCTCTGAGCTAGTAGCACAGAGCCCGATGCGGGGCTCGAACTCACGAACTGTGAGATCATGACCTGAGCTGAAGTCAGAGGCTTAACCGATTGAGCCACCCAGGCGCCCCTACAAATTACATTTCATTAAAACTAGTATAACAAAGGCATAATCAATGAAATTAAAAGGTAAACCACAGGAGCGCCTGGGTGGCTCAGTCGGTTAGGCGGCCGACTTCCGCTCAGGTCATGATCTCACGGTCCGTGAGTTTGAGCCCCGTGTCAGGCTCTGTGCTGACAGCTCAGAGCCTGGAGCCTGTTTCGGATTCTGTGTCTCCCTCTCTCTGACCCTCCCCGTTCATGCTCTGTCTCTCTCTGTCTCAAAAATAAATAAACATTAAAAAAAAATTTTTAAAAAGGTAGACCACATAGTAAGAGAACATATTTGCAAAATTTATATCTAATAATAGACTCTAATCCAGAATACAAACGTATCTCTTACAGAAAAAAAAATAGAAAGGCAGACCAATTAATGAAAATTCAGTCAAAGCTTTGAACATGTACTTGGTTCACAAGAAATTACAAATAGCCAGAAGCACATGAAAAACTGCCCAGCACACTTAATCTTCAAGTACATGCATAATCAAGGTACCGTGAAATGTCACTACCCTTGTGGGCTGTTGAAAAGATGAACAGTAGAAGAAGCAGACAGGATGTGAGGGTGCTGGAGCCCTCCTGCGTTGCTGGTAGAAATTAGTCACCATATAGCCTTTCTGGAAAACAGTTTGACACTTTATAAATGGTTAGATTTACCTCTACCAGCTGGCACAGACATCCCCCTCGTAGATACTTACCAAAGATAAATGAACATAAATGTCTGCATAATGAATTGGAGACTCATTTCATGAGAGTTTTACTCTGATTAGCCTCAAACTGGAAATAAGCCAAATGTCCTCCAACAGTTCAAGAAATGAATAAATTGTGGCGTATTTGTAAATGGAATGCTGTTAAGCAATAAACAGAAAACGGATAAATGCAACAAAATAAGTGAGTCTCAAAAACCTTACGCTCAGTGAAAGATAGAAGACACAAAAATGAACATACTATTTGATTTCATTTTTATGAAATTATGGAAAAGATCAAACCATATCAATAAAAACAAGTTTAGTGTTTTTGTACAGGCGTGGGTTGAGTGGAATTGACCATAAACAGATGGGAAGGAACTTTTGGGGGTTGTAGAAATGTTTTATATCTTGATGGGGTGGTTATTGCTTGGGTATATGCATTTTTCAAAACTCACCAAACTGTACATTTAAATTGGAAACATTTTATGGCATATAAAGGAATCTCTGTAAGGTTAGTTTTCAATGGCAGAAAATATTTTAATAAAAATTAAAAAAACTAGTTGGAACCCTTTTAATTCAAAGTCGAAATGTAATTTGTGAACCACGTAGTCTTACAAATCCATAAAGACCAAAAGCAAAAGAAAAATAAGAAAGTGTTATAAGTAGAAAAATTCCAAAAGTTGAAGGAATACCTGATAAATTTTTGTAAAATGTTTTACCCCTACTAAGATGTAATCAAAGGAATGTAAAAAGAGGCAAATAACATTTTTATCTTTCATCTTGACTAGAACTGAAAGGTTAAAAAAAGCATTTTATATATATATATATGTATGTCATGGAGAAATTGACTTGTCCACAGATAATTAGTGAAAATATACATTTATAGCATTATTATAAAGCTCCCACATCTATTGCAAAGATTGATGTCAGATCATACATAGCTGTTTTCTGAGAGCAAATCCACTTGAGGTATTTAAAGTAATGAAAGATTTGATAGAGGACTTAGAGATATATATCTGTTGAAGGCCAAGAGAGGGAATGTCAGGAGGGTTGTTCTTGACTTTCAGCATTTAAAAGGATTATAGGGAGGCCCCACCTATGGTTTTGGCTGATGCAGCCCTAGAGAGTGATTCTCAGGAAATCCAAATGCCAAGGGCAAAAGCCCGTACCTACCATCTGCTGGCATAACATGTTCCCAGAAAACACTGCCTTTCCTTCTCTTCCATTATCTATGCAGCTCTAAATATGTCTCAAATTCTCCTGGCAAGTGAAGGGACTCAAGGCAGTCTCCCCCTTCCCTTCACTCCCCCAGAATGTACCATTTTGGCATGTGAGTTATTTTGAGCTGGAGGCACTTGAGACCTTGTGGGCTCAAAAGAAACTTTTGTCCTTCCTCAACCACACAGAAGAATCTAAACTGGTGGTGATTCCCCCAAATAAAGGTTATTAACAGATAAATTTGATCTGAGTGACCCATCTACCTAGTAGGGCAAACATGTAATTATCAAACATCTGCTCTTTTTATTTCCTTCTGAAGTGCATTCCTTTTTTCTGAAATCCCAGACCCCTACCCCTTCTCCTTAGTTGGGAATGACATTATAGACCTCATTTTGCCTAACTGTCTTTGGAATTTCCATGTCTTTGGGGATTCTCCGTATGTACACCTATTAATTTTAATTGATTTTCTGCCGTTAATCTATCTCATGTCAATTCTTTAGTCCAGTTAGAAGGACCTTTGAGGGTATAGGAATTCTTGCTCCTTGACACAAAGAATCTGGACAGACTCCAGGAATTTGAGGATTTCTGTCCTTCTAGAAGAGTACAGTAAAGAGAGCCTTAGAATTATAAGTATGATATGAAGTATCAACAAAATATAACCAGCCCAATTTTTCCTTTTGGATATTCAACATCCATACATAACCTTCTTTTCTTGTTTCCATTTCCAAACAGTAGTAACTAATATGTTGCAAATATACCTCACACAGTATGTCCACATTCATCTTCAAAAAAAGGAGACACGGTGCCACGGGTTAAGTATTCCCTGATGGCCTTGTTTTAAATATTGAATTATGATGTTTATCACCAGCAGCACACCTTATATATACTAGTCTATTAAGAAAAGGGGGAGTATGGTTAACATATACAGATATATACATCATTAGGCAAGAAAGAAAATAAAACACAGCTATTGCAACCCTCATTTCTGGAATTTATCACAAGACTGTCATAGTTATTTACGATTTTTTTCTTTCACCTATTGAATAGTCTTTTGAACTTAGCCAACACCTCAACATTTCCAAACAATCTAGCCCTTGTGACTTTGCCTAATTTAGGTTGTTTCAATCAAAATTTGTATATGAAGTAATAAAAGATGCCCTATCTTCTCTCCTAGATTCCAGACACACTCTTCCCTGACCTAGTAGTGTTCCTTAAAAAACAGTAGCCATAAAGGAAGACAGCGAGTGAGGAAGAAAGGAAGAAAGAAACAAACCACAAAACAATCGGAAGACAATGAACAAAATGGCAAGAGTAAGTCCTTCACTAGTCGCTTTAAATGTCAATGGAGTAAATTCTCCAAATAAGAGACAGAATGACTGAATAAATAAAAACACAAGATCCAACAATGTCTTGCCTGCAAATGACTCGCTTTAGCTTTTTAGGACACGTATAGGCTAAAAGTGAGGGATGGAAAAAAGATATTCCGTGAAAATGGTAAACAGAAAAAGAACAGGGGTGGCTCTCTTCATATCAGACAAGATACACTGAAGTCAAAGCTGCTACAAGAGACAAAAAGGTCGTTACATAATGATAAAAGTGCCAATTTAATAGGAAGATATAATAATTATGGATATATATGCATCCTACATCAAAGCACCTAAATATGTAAAACAAATAATGACAGCTCTGAAGGGAGAAACAGATAGCAATCCAATACTAGGAGGAGATTTCAAAGTGTCACCTTCCATAAAAGGATCATTCAGACAGAAAGTTGGTCAAGAAACCGAAGAATGGAACAACAGTATAGAACAAATGGCTCTAACAGACATACACAGAACTCCCCATCCAATTGCAGAAGAATGCACTGCCTTTTCAAGTGCACACAGGACATCCTCCAGGATAGATCACATGCTAGGACACAAAACGAGTCTCAACAAATTCAGAATCAACATCATTCCAAGTAACTTTTCTGACCACAATGGAATGAAATCAGAAACCACTGACAGCAAGAACATGCGAAAATTCACAAATAGATGGAAACTAAACGAGCACACTCTTGATAATCACTGGGGCAAAGAGGAATTTAAAAGAGCATTTAAAGAATATCTTGAGACAAACAAAAAATGAAAATACAACATAGTAGGGTGTACAGGATGCAGCATAAGTAGAATTAAGAGGAAAGTTTGTAGCCATAAATGCCTAAAGAAGTACAGATCTCAAATAAACAAACTGACACTATACTTTTAGGAAGAAGAAAAAAGAGAACAAACTAAGCCCAAAGTTAACAGGAGTGAAATAATAATTATTAGAGAAGAAACACACCAAAAGGATACTAGAAAGCCAGTATAAAAGAATGATCAACCAAACCAAGTCTACTCTTTTTGAAAACAAAAATAAAAACAAAATTGACAAAACTTTCACCAGACTAATTGAGGTAAAAGACAGAAGACTCAAATAAATGAAATAAAAAATGAAAGAAGAGACATGTACAACGTATGCCTGAGAATCAGAAAGGATCATAGGGGGCTATTATGAACAATCGTACTGCTACAAATTGGATAAATTCCTAAAAACATATAATCCACCAAAATTGTATCAAGAAGAAACAGAAAGCTTGACAAGCCCAATTACAAATAAGGAAATTGATCTGTCATCAAAAATTTCCCAGCAAGGAAAAGCCCAGACCAGATAGTATCACGGGTACTTTCTACCAAACGTGTGATGAAAAATTAACACCAATCCTTTTAATCTCTTCCAAAAAATAGAAGAGGGAACAATTTCAAACTCTTTTCATGAGGGTAATATTACCCTGACGCCAAAGGCAAAGACAGCACAGAAATATCATGGGCCAGTATCTCTGATAAACACAGATGCAGAAGTCCTCAGCAAGATCCTAGGAAACTGAATACAAGGACCATTAAAATTATTACACATTATGATCAAGTGAGACTTACTCTTGAAATGCAGAAAGTTCAAAGTGCACCAATCAATCAGTGTGATAGACCACACTAACAAAAGGAGAGAAAAAACATGATCAAAACAAAAATGCGGAGAAAGCATTTGGCAAAGTACAACATCCATTCATGATTAAAACTCTTAACAAATTGGGTAGAGTAGGAATTTACTAGGACACCATAAAGGCCGTATATGAAAAGCCCACAGCTAAATTATATTATCAATGGATGAATAGGTGAAGAAAACATATGTGTGTGTATATATATACAGATATATATATATATATATATATATCTGTATATATAGATATATATGAAGAAAAAATATATATCGTATATGCTAATCACAAGTGTTCTCACCACACACAAGTTGTAACTATGTGACGTGACTGATATGTTAAGGGGCTTTATTGTGATAACCATTTCACAATGTATACGTATATCAAGGCATCATATTGTATATCTTAAATACGTACAATTTTTTGTGAAGTTGGAAAAAGTTTCCAAATCAAAAGTGAAAATAGATTAAAAATGTTTTAAAGAGAGAAAAAATACCTATTGTTTCTGTCATGGGGCAAACAAATGACAGGTAACCTCTGGAACAGATAAGCCTAAATACTGAGGAGTGTATCTTTCAAAAAATCTACATATTCATTGAAATATGTAGCTATGTTCCTCTGCTAAAGGATACTCGCAAAAATCATCTATCTGTAACTTACAGGTAGATAAGCTAAATTTAAATTCTTAGATTGAGGACACATGTTCTGAAAAATAAAATCGATTCTGTGGCAAGCATAAGGAAATCAGACCAATTGCCCTAGCTAGAGGAATAAACCCCTTTCTGCCTCTAGATCGTTTGTAGACCAAAGCGGACTGAAGCGGCCAAGGACAAGTCTCAATTTCCGTCTCAAGTTTCCTGGTACAGGTAACACTCCTGGGAGAAATCATGGCTCTAAACTACAAAGCCCAACCTTATGGGTGTCAGTCAGGGTGCAAAGGAAGGAACTCTTTCCGTCTCCTCTCACACGGATTCCCAGACTCACTCGTGCTGGCTGCTGGCCCAGGGGCACAGTACGTTGTTTGGGAGTTCGGAGGAGACTCACAACTCCATCCAGGGTGGTCACACTGTTGGTGCTGCTGGTGAGGCTCCAGGAAGCCACTTCTTTGTTCTACCAGGACACCTCCTTTGAGTGGTGGGGTACAGAGAGGGAGCCTGCTTGCCAGTATGATTCACTAAATAATCACCGTTTTCTTACTGACGTGAGAGGTCACTTCTGTCAAAGCCCGAGTTTCAAATATGCACACATTAATTCCTGAGCGGTCCTCTCTGTGTCTCTGTATTATTGGTTTCTTCCTGTTCCCACAGCACGCTCTTTTTATTTCTAAGGCAGCTTACTCCTGGGAAGGGTGAGCCTCCATATTACCCGTCGTTTCTCAACAGTGTCTTATTCTTCCATGGTAAACCTTAGAACTTTGATGGTCAGTCTACCTTCACAATTCGCGCTGGGAGTTTGGAACTATACTCACTTTGGATTCACTTGGTGGAAAGTGACAACTTTGTTTAGTCACGCCAGTATAAAAACATTTGTAGACAACAGTTTAATGATAGAACTCAAGTACGCTGAAGATACATGCCAAAAACTTAGGTTTTGGCAGAATATCTCAACATCTCTAATTAGAATATCTATGGACAAGACCCCGAGAAGATGAATTTGTAATTAAGTCCTATTTTGACTCTTATAAACACTGAAGTTGAGAAGCAACTTTATATACTGTTATTCCCGACATAAGATACTCTTTTCCCTGACAGAAATTCAATGAAACCTTTCCACATGGTCCCTGCAATACATGTTTTATTATGGTGGTTTCTCCTTCACAATCTATCACAGATGGATTGAACTTCCGATGAAGACACGGGCTAATTTTGCTCATGGCTCCTTCTCCCCAGGTTCCTCAGCAAAGGGTACCTTTAAGAAATTGGTGACATTAGTTTTCCCAAACAGGCTTGATGTTCTAATTAACCCCAAGACGATGTCTCCAGTAGTAGATACAGCCTCAGGAGTCCAACGATCACAGTACATGTTGCTAATAACCACACTGCCTGCTGGTCACCAGAATGTCTACAGAGAGTGACTTTGGCTGGAGACTGATGGGTGAAAGAGGCTTCCTATATTGATGCAGATAAGAGCTTCTACTTAGGGCAGGTTCACTCTCTCTGCTTTCCTTTCTTCAGATTCTAATCTTTGGCTTAGGATCTAGTTGTCAAGGGTTCCCACATACCGAACAGCTCCTTCTGTCTGAATTGAAAGGAAGAGGGCAATGTAGGTACTTACTGAACAGTGGGGATGTTGACGTAGTCTGGGGCTTTGTGGTGCATGAACCTGAGTGATGAGTGGTGCTTGTGAACATCAACCCCACCCCTGACAAAGGAGATCAAGTGATGGCAGCTCCTGTAAGTGGCAGGCTTGAGAAGGAGAATCAGGGGCTACTTTTAACTCAAAGTCCTAAGAGTGATTCAGTATGATCCATAAAGTTCTCTGATTTTTCTTAATGACCAGATTGGGTCAGTCTTGTTCCTAGCTAGATTTTCTTTTCCTTTCTTTTCGATTGGATGGCTCATGGATTAAAAGAAACAGATACTGAGCCTCCACTTGTCTCTCTGCCGTGTACTCATGGATGACTGTTGTTGGCTATATTGGAAATCTGATGCTTAGACTCCGTTTTAATAGGGCAAGTTCAGGTTTTTCATGTGTATCTAAGAAGATAAAATCTTACTTCTTTACTATCTGATGCTGCCTCCATAGTTTCTCTCAGTTTATTGATTGGGGCTTTTCCTAAAATAAATATTTGAATGTCTCAAAAGTTTTGCGTCCAAACTTTATGTAGAATTGTCCTCTTTTTTGAGGTATCCAGTACTCTCATGTGTCGAGTCACTATTTAAATCCAGGTTACCTAATATCCCACGGAGGCATGTAAGGAGTTAGAAAGATAAGGTGTGCGAGTGTCATATCCTAGAATCATAACCTGAATTCCATCCATAAGTTCTAGAATAGAAGGGCACTTTAGGGATCACCATTATCTTGGATTCCCTGAGTGGAAAGGACTCTTAGGGGTCGGTACTCCACTCTCACCTTAAGTCAAAAGTCCTTCTGCAAGACACTGTTCAAGGAATTTCTGCTTAAATACTTTTCCATGCATCCTGATAGTTCATTACAGTGATTGCTTACTCCAGCCCCTTCAATTTTAAAGAGACCAAATATCCAAATGACGTGCTTGCCCAAAGTTACACAAAGCTAGGCCTAACATATAGGTCTTCTCACATCAAATGGAAGGATCTTTTACCTTAATTTTATAGCGTGCTGGTATTGGGCTGGAAAACCTTTTTAAAATTTTTCTGCTCTTATATCTTTCCATCCATAGTATAGATCTAACTCACTGTGGTGGTCTCTGATGTTTTCTTGGGCGGACGAGCGCTGCTTTCTCAGATGGACTGTGCCTCTGGGTCCCCAGACACCACAAAAAGGGCATATATACTGATCACACAACTCACTTAGATGGTTATATTCATAGTATATAAGAAAAGTCCATTTGACTGAAATCAGCTGTTCTCATGGGTCTGAGTGACGAATAACCCAAAATATTATTTTGGTGTTGGGTAGATACCAAAAATTATCTCGTTATTTGTAATTAGGTAGATTATTTGGTATTGGGTACTGGGTATTTGGTATTGAATATTTTGGTACTGGGTACCCTTTCACAATCAAGGAAATTCAAGCCTCCAGAATTCTACATATCATATGAGTGGAGTGAGGGTATAGTGGGAATTCAGCATCGATTAGGTGAAAGAAGATCCAGAAAGATCTTTGAAAGGGGCTAAGACAAGGATAACTAATGAGCATAAATTCAGATTTGCCTCAGTGTCTTGAAATAGATGGAAATCCATTTGTCCTGGTGAGGGTGTCATGTACAGATACAGTCTCATTGTTTTGTTTTTCTTAGTATAGTAAACATACAGCTATTACATACATACGTATATAGTGGGGATAGATGGGGTATATACATATTTCATATTTTATTTAACAGAAATATCCTTATAATTGCAGAATTAAAAATTCCTCTTATTTGTTAAAGAAATTTAAAACCAGCATATGTGAGTATCCTAATACTAACTTCAAATGAATGAATGATTATATCTATTGAAGTTTAGAACCAGTTTTTGTCATGTAAGAAAGAACAAAAATGTATTATCTCTAAATTCTAGGCATAGATACAATGAGTTTCAGACATTTCCCATCATTTACCTTAAAATCTAAGAATCTAAGCTTTGCTCTTGGCTAGAACATAAAAACAAACAATTCTGGTGGCAGATGGAAATAATTCCTCAACCTAAAAGTATATAAATACACTGAAAGGTGTGTAAATAAAGATTGGATGCAATCTAAATAAAGGCTAGGTGATTTTTCTTCACTCACGAGGCTTAGAAAGTTGGGAAATACACCCAATAAACAATGATCTGATATAAGCGCTAAAAATGACTTTGGAAATGCTCCTTTCTAGTAGTTTTCAGACCATGTTTAGTAGCCAAATATTCAAAAGGAATCTTGTTGACAATAATATATAGAAGACATAAAGCCTGTGAGTTATGACGGGACACGGGAACCTGGAAAACAGACCAATTGTTGCATTCTTCTTCATGCTCTGTGACAAGCTCTGCACCATTTTGGGGAGAACTCTCTTCTCTGAGTTTCCCTGAGGCATGGAAAATGGGAAAAGGGAGGTGAGCTGCAAATGCCACAAAGGTAGTGAATCTCTTTTCACCACCCTGGTGACTCTTCTCTTCCTAGGAAAGGAGACCTTCTTTAAAGCAGTGTTGTCTTCTGTTCCCCCCTTGGCTCAGGGTTCCAGTGTGGAGCCTCCAGTAATGTCTGTAATCGCTGGCTTGTCAGTCTGTCCGAGGTAACGCTAAAGGTGTTTCTTTCCTTATTGTTTGGGGTACTGCCATAAGATTGTTGTAATGAATAATCGACACGGATATATGCAGTGCTTACCACGTATCCTAGCATATGATAAGTCATCAACAAACACAATTCCCCTCACACGTTTGCTGGACGTCATCTAATTCTTCCTCTCCCTTCCTATGGTTGGATAAGCTGAGGTTCGTACGCTGTGTCCCAACGCCACTCATTCCTTCATTGCACATTCCAAGTTCAGATGGCTGAAGTTAAACTTAGTTTTTCCTTTTGGAGAGCTACTTTCCTTGGGCTTGGAGTGGGCAAGAGAAACACAATAATCCCTAAGGAAGATGCAAAAGGAAACAGACAGTTCCTTAATCCTTGGCTAGAGAGATAACACGGTCTTAGTCTTAGAGAATGCCTCCTAGTTGGCCGTCAGTTCGTTGGTTGTATATTTTGCCTTAATCCTTTTCTTAGCAGAGCTTTCCAAGGAGGAATGAAGTTCTTGCTGCCTGCAGACTTTGTGCTGAGCTTCCCATACATTTCCCGGATCCTGGCCTCTGTCTCTGTCCATGACTCTCCTTTCTGCAGGTGCTGTCCATGGAGCGGGGCAACGGGACCCTGGTGACAGAGTTCGTCTTCCTCGGCTTCTCTTCTCTGGCCGGGCTGCAGCGGCTGCTCTTTGTTGCCTTCCTGCCCCTCTACCTGTTCACTCTGGGCACCAATGCCATCATCGTTTCCACCATCGTGCTAGACAGAGCCCTTCACACCCCCATGTACTTCTTC